>NW_008660827.1:36625-52699 GCF_000695815.1 Acanthisitta chloris
GGCCACTGTGGGGGCTGTAAAGCAGGCAAGGCAACGCCCACATTTTGGGCCTTATCTTCAGCTGATCCAGGCGTGCACAACGCAATTAGATCAGACTGATACCCCTTTAAAGGGTCTTTTATTAATTGCACCCAACTCTGCTTAGATACTGAAGCCGGAGAGGAAGCAACAGGAAAAAAACCAAGCTGGAAAAATAGCCCATCTTTCACCATGAAACAGCTAAGTTATTCCTTCTGTAGCTTTAGCTTTCAAACAGCTTCTCCTCCCACAGGTTAAAGATCAACTGAGCATCCAAACCTCTCCAAGGCAGTTTGCTGAGGACAGTAGGTCAGCCTCCTGCTACAAATCCAGCTAACTGCTCTCTCCAGTTTCCCACAGTGATACAAACCTACTGCTCCCAAACGGGCAAACCCTGAGCAGAAATATCTCCCCAGCATCGGCCTGTGGATTCCTCAGGCTTGGTGGAACTGGTTCTGCTCATACCCACAGAAAGAGACATTTGTCCCCAGCAGTGATACAGACACACTGAGCCATTCTCTGGGATGCAGAGTAGCTCCTACTCCAGCTTGTTCTGGCTTCAGCACAACAGAGTGTGAGTGTCAGCTCCCTCCCAGCACAGCAGTTGCAGGGCTGAGGTGTACAGGAATGAACAAACACACACATATCTGAGCCCATTGTCCTGGAAATGAATGGGCAAAACAAGCACATGGAGGCAGTGAGGGATGGGCAGAAAGACAGGAACTGGCTTTGGGAATGGCCTTTGTAACCAGTGAGATCTGAGCAGCTCTGGTAAAGAACAGAAAACTGTCACTGAGGGCTCCTGAGCTGGGGATGAGACACAGAAAATGCAGCTAGAGAGCATCCATGAAAAATAATCCAACAGCTATCTCCCAAATAAGGATCCTCTTAGTGAATAGTATTTACTTAACACATAGGGCCCATTTGGTCACCCTCTGCCTCTGCCCCACTCTAAGCCCATGAGGAAGGAAGCAGAAAGTGCAGAAAGTCACAGCCCCATGTGTCTCCTCCTGCAAGGTCCTCCCTGAGCACGGCAGGATGTTTGCACAGGAGTGAAAGTTAGACTGTGATATTCATGTACTGACCACTCTGGTGCTGGTTGTTCACTTAAACCCATTTGTATTAATATTAAATATCCTTGTGAATCAGATAATTTTTCTCATCTCTGCTTATTTCAGCCTTTCCTCACATCGTGAATTTTCTCTGATCTTCCCTTCACATTCCCTTCATTGAAACCATTCCCACCCTTTTCCTCCACTGCACTGATCAATCAAACTTCAGCTGATGAATTCTGACCATGTTGCATCAGTCCTGAGCTTTGCAGTTGACATTCCAAGGGAAATGCCTCACCATTGCATCAGCCTGTCTGCAGACCTGCAAGGTGTTGTAATACCTATTTCTGCTCAGTGACACAAGGAAGGGCTCACTGTGCTGCCACTCAAAGCTTATCTTTGTCCTAAAAGCCAAGATCAATCAGCAATCTGAGGATGTTACGTGGGCTACCAAGTGTATGGAGTGGGTCAAATGGATCCTGTTGGTCCAATCATCTGAATAAAATGTCTGAATAAAAAAAAAGTCTGCTTTTCTTTCTGCTATGATGTTTGGTGTCTGTAGAGAACTCCTGAGGTTTCCATTCAGCGACCAAACCTTCCCAAACATGCTGACCTTGAAAATGCTTTGGAAAGCACCAAATCCACACACACCAAGCAGGCTCTGCTGCTGTTTGTATACGACTTTCAGGGGTAAAGTCCCTGTCAGTGTGAGTGTGTGTCACTCCCTAAGCAAGAGCTCCTGTGAACAGTGAAATCACTGGAAATTCAGGTTGCAAATGTCTGGCCAGGGAGTTCTCAGACTGCTGGTGCTTGAGCAAGAACCCCAATCCCCTTCAATGCAGTCACCATAGTCAATTTACCAAAATCAGTACTCCAAGCAGTCCAAAAATTATTTCTTTTCAGGTGATGCAGTACTGCAAAGCATCACCTTGTGCAAACAACAAAACCCAAGTGGGAAACACACTAGTCCTTCCTTTACCAAGTTAATGGCTAACCTCATTCTGTCTGGGGTCAAGCTAATCTGCACACCCTTGGTGCTGCAACTTACCTCAGGTCTGGCTTGCAAACCTCTGTTTGCTCATATTTCCTCACACACACATCTGCCTGCCCAGCAGCATCTCCCTAGCTGAGAGGAAAGCTCCACATGGCTCAGGTTCTGAACTGAACTGCTCTCCTTAATTTGCTTCCTTTGCCTCTTGCTTTGAGTCGTTCCATGTTGTTGGAAGCTTTTATTTAACACAGAAATTCATGTTCCCCTCACTGCTTTCCTCTTTCTCACCATTCTCTCTGGAATCTTTCTGTTATCCCTTCTTTCCCTCTAGAACTGGAGACAAAATCTGTCTTCTACCCTGGCCAGATGCTGAGTCGGCTCACCTTTGGTCAGAATTCTGAGAGACTTGTGACCCACTGCTCACTGAGCACTCAGGACCTCACATTTTGGGGGTTTTGCTGCCTTGGTGCCTGCACTGCATGGGGCTGGGGCTGGTTACCTGAGCTGAAGGTTGGGTTCTTAGCTCTTCATGACAGTTTTCCAGTTCTGAGTTTATGGCTTATCACTGAGCTTTAAATGTGCACCAAAGGCTTAGAGAACCTTTGCAAGGGGATAGTATGTGAATGTAATAGCTCTGGAAGTTAACATGCTTGATCCTTCTGGTGGTGATGAAATGAAACCATGAAAGGCTCCCACCACCCAAATTTTCTTCAAGTTCACTGTAGTAATCCAAACCAGGCAAACATCTAAACCCCTTGCATAGTCATTAAGAAGGAAAAGGTGAAAAGGTCTTGGGAACTTGAAAAAATGTGGAGAGAGCAACTATTACGTTACACTGTGAAGTGCAATTTGGGAACATAAACCAGTGGTGTCTGATTGTGGATCTTTTCAGAGGTGGATCACCTCCTCCCTCAGTAACTCAACATCCATACTGAGAGCCGTGGGATTGATGCCCACTGGGGTTGCTCTGCCACTCGTGATTCCTACTGCCTGTGACACACCACTCAAGGAAATGAGAAAAGGTTACTCATTTTAAACCAAAAGGTTCTGTTTTAACAGTCTTACTAAGCTGGTTTCACTGAAACATTTTGTTCAGCCTGTACAGCCTGGAATACAATCTATATGGGCTTGAAACAGAAACCATGGATCTGTGGCAAACACTCCAATTGCAACAAACTCCCTTTGCAAATCTCCTCCCAATGGCTACACAAACACCTAAGAGTTCTGGGTGTGGATGTTCAGAATATGCCATGAGGCCACTGTCAGTACCTACAGGAAAACGAGGGAATGGAGCCAGCAAAAGCACAAAGCACTGCAGAGAGCAGGTGAGTGTCCGAGATGGTCACACCTGGTCATACCAAACAACACAAATTCCAGACCCAAACATCTCTGATTCCAAATCTACCACTCACCTGCACAACACCAAACAGCTCCAAATCTTGCTGAGGCAGTGGAAATCTCTCTGCTGTCACAGCAACAGTGACAACATGCAGCGAGTGAGGCAAGAGCTGTGTACAGAACCACCACCCTTCCACAGGGAGCCCCGAGCACTTTGAGGGAAGATGGGAGTGCTTGTACATCACTGAACAGGAATCCTGGAGTGTCATGTGGCAGGGGAGCAGTGGGAGAGAACTGGGTAAGTATTTCACGTGCTTGGATGTATCAGTGACAAGGGAGTCCTAGAAATGGTGGCTGGGAAGGACAAACATTTGCCCTTGTGTGCTCAAAACAAGGATTTTGCTAAGATTAGGGCAAACCATAGGCTTTCCAGCTGGAGATGTGAGGGGAATGGCTGGGACAGCCTGTGTGGCAGGAGACAGGCTGGGAAGGAGTGTGGGTCTTGCCTACCTGCGGACGACAAGCTTCAGCTTCTTGTAGGAGCCTTTCACCAGGGAGATGGCCTCTCTCCTGGAGCTGCTCAGTTCCACCTCATTGATGTTCACCACCTCATCACCAGCCTGCAGCTTGGAAGGCAGGGAGTCAGCTTTCCCTCCCTCTTCAACCTGCACAGGGAAGAGAGGAGAAGGCAATGGTGAGACATGCCTGCCATGGTTTGGCTATCACCTGTGTGTTTCTGCTGAAGGAATCAGGTCTACCAGCCCCAAACTGCTCTCTGATCAAGAAACCTTGTCTCTCTTTGCCAGCCAAATTTCTCCAAGCCCTGTGCTTGCTGCCCCTATGCTTCATAGACACGGAA
Organism: Acanthisitta chloris; assembly: GCF_000695815.1. Classification (NCBI taxonomy): domain Eukaryota; kingdom Metazoa; phylum Chordata; class Aves; order Passeriformes; family Acanthisittidae; genus Acanthisitta; species Acanthisitta chloris. The sequence goes on from NW_008660827.1 coordinate 40,884, forward strand.
GCTTGGAATCAGCAGCCAAATGAGTTCTGCCAAGCAGCACTGTTTGGAATAAGCCTGAAAAGTCTTTGGTATTTGGAAGCAGTAAACACCAGCAAAACGGCCATGGAACACCTTCTGATAAGAGCAGCCAGGCACCAGCCCAAGGGCAAAGCTGGGATTAGAAGAGCTTGGATGGGATTCTTTTGTTCCAGCCCCCCTTTGTGATCCAGCTGCCTGATGGACAACAGCTTCTTGCTTACTGGGCAGCAGCAGAGCAGGTGCACAGAGGTGTAGGTAGTTCATGACATGCAGTGCCTCTGTAAGGTGTTTTTCTGCTAGGGATATAAAGAAAGTAGACAATTGTCTTAGTTCTATGAGAAAGGAAGCAGTTCAAGGCTATGTAGTGCTGTGAAGAGAGAGAGTCCTAGGGCACTTCCCTCTGCTTTGTGTAGCCCACCATGCACATGGTGTGGTGATTCCCTGAGTTTCAGGAGACTCAGGAGTGCCACTGGTTCCCAGTGCAACTGATAATTACTTTGATTGCAAAACTTGCCACCACAGGATCTGATATTCAAAGCACCTGGCAGTCCCTGCTCAACAGGAGCTGTGCCCTGTGTTAGCAGTTAGAGCCCACACTTAAGTGTAGCATCTCCTGGCACATCACAAGTATATCGTCTTCCTTCAGGCCTTCACCTCCCCAGATGTCCCACTGAGACAAAGAACTGTGTCTGGGTTGGATTGGCCTGTGATCCAGGCAGGAAGGGTTGCTGTTTGCAGGGGTGCCATTTCCAGAGCACTGACATTGCACACATACCTCTGGAAGTTGCTTTTATTTCAAGTCCTGCCAAGCAGTGTGTAATTGAGCCATCCCCCAGACATGTAACTCAGCACATGCAGACACATTACCCAGGGTTTGACCAGGACATTAGTTTGGGTGTTGAATGGTGATTTCTCCCAGGCAAAGCCAGTCTGTTCCTCTGAACAATAGAATTCCAGCCCATGGACCTTCCAAAACCTGACTTCCCCAAACATCAGCCAATACATTTTCCAAACCCCCTACAAAGGCAGGTAAAAATCATCGTCATTCACTCTACCAGGAAGTCATTCCACTGATGAATGAGTTATTTCTTTTCTTCTCAAGAATGGATAAAACCACAGGAATGAGCCTTCCTATAAAGGGCCTTGTATCACAGTTACCAGGAAGGGTGAGAGATGAAACATTAGCCCTTGGTGCCAGTATAAATAAATAACAAACGAAACATGCAGTATTGCTGCAGTTTATTGCTGCTGTAAAGGAGAACTGTTGGGGGTCATGTCATTGGAACACAATAGTGGGGTGCCAGGGGTTAGATCAGCTCTTGATAGAGTTAACAGAAGGGATTTTCTGTTTGTTTTCGGTTTGTGTTACAGCAGGTATAATGGAGAAAAGGCCTTCTTGGAAAAATATCTCCTGTAACAAACACCAGCTGCTTCAAAGGCTGAGATACTCATCAGGAGCATTTGTATTAACCTCTGCCTTGATGAACCCTGACCTTACAAAAATCAACAGGATCCTGATCTGTGCTTTATCCTCTGATAATTCCGCTTGAATTTATATAGTCTAGACTTGTCACTCCACAGGAGCACTGGTTTAAGGTTCTCTGTGCCACCACATGGGCTAGACCTTCCCTCTTCTCCTCTTTTTCAGTGGGAATGGACATTGGGATTCTTCCATAATCACCTTCATAAATAATGTGAAATCAAAGACCTGAAGGAAAGACTAAACCCTGCAATACTTCTGATAAGGCTGCTGATATTATGAGCAGCTCTGAAAGGAATCTTTCTTCAAATCCTGATGCATTCCAGCCTATCCCTATGCCAAGGGCTCTTAAACTGCAGCTTGCAAGGCCACACAGCCAGAGCAAAGGATGCCTGGAAGCAGAGTTTGCTAGCATGAGCACAGAGCCATCTGCAAGTAATTCCAGAGGCTGAGAATGATCTGCTTTGTACTTAAACTACCCATAAGTAAGACCTAAAACCAGACTCACATTTTGCCATTAGCAGCTCTTGATGACAGCATCAAACTTGTATTATTTATGTACCTGGAGAGAATGGAAATGGAGATATGGATTGAACTTTTGTTGTTGAGGCAGTTCTCTCATCTATTACTAACCTGTTAGCCTTCTCATCTGTCATCTATTTGGCTGAGGCTCCCTGGATGCAAATTCCTTGAAGTTCCTGGCAGAAAACATTCTCAGAGAGGCAAAAGAGGCAAAAAAGACTCTCCAGTTTCCATCAGAAGTCCAGAAACAAGGCCTTGTCTCCCAGAGCAAGGCTCAGATGCTCCGTGTTCATTCTTCCTCTCCGAATGCCTCTGATAATATTTGTGTTTAAGGAGTGGTGATATTTCATGGAAAGGATTGAACGATTCAAACCAAACAAGCTGCACTATAAACACAGAGCTCTGCCCAGTGTAACAATTATCAGCAGAGCAAACAAACCTCACCACACAGGTAACCTATTTAAATGAACACCTGCTCCACTGGGCCAGGCTGCACAGAGCCAGGATGGGATCTGCTGGAGGCATGGAGTCAAGGATGGGAGATGCTTGCAGTGCTGTGCACACAGCAGACAAACAACACCAGGTGGGTCCCTTTGGCATGTGGTTACCTGCTCTGAACAGCCTGACTCAGCCTGTGCACCAGGTCCCAAGGGAGAGGAGATGGGAAGGCAAGTCTTCAACTGCTCCTTAGATCTCAAGTGGGTCTAAGAGCTGTCAGTCAGCCAGGGCAGAGCTGTCTGTTGTTTTCAGTGTGCAAGTTGTGCTGGAGGAGTTCAAGCAGCCACAGCATTGCCAAAATCACCCTCAGCAGTCACTTGGGATGAAAATGTAATGGCAGTGAGCTACAGGACCTGGTGCAAGAGGTCAACCAACAGCCAGTAAGACCTCTTGTGGTTTATTTAAGCTGAGAAAAACAAGGTGATGTGCAGCCAGGTGTGGGATTGTCACTCATCCATCAGGAGCCCGTGGGAGCCAGCCAGGGACTGGAGTTTTTTTCCTTTTGGCTGGATTCAGCCAAGTGCTCTGCCAAGTCAAGTTATGAGAGGTGACTCTGGCAAGCACAGGGTGGAGGAATAGCTAACAATCAGTCTGGCTTTGAACCTCTGGGAGCTTAGTCTTACTGCAGGTGCTGAGAGTAGAACCATCTGTCCAGGCACTGCCACATGGGGAGAAGAATCCCTCTCCTTGAAACGAACAGAAGCATCTGTACAGCAAAACATTTGTCACTAGCATGAAGACCCTTGTTTCCTACAGTTGTTACTACCTTTGTCTATCCTGTCTGCTCAATGTGTGAGCTCTCTGTAGGTGGTGATGATCCAAATGTTGGCTCCTGTTCAGGGGATGTCTCTGTGAATCCTTAGCTTACAGGCCCTGACCCTGGGGGGAGCCTGTGCCAATTAGAATCATGCAGCAGCAGAGTATCCCTTCCCAGAGGGTGTTCCACCACCCATCAACAGGATGGTTCCTATTTCTTGCAAAATCCCATCAACCTTCCAGGATTTCAGCATCTCATTTTCTTTCTCCTATTTACCAAAAACCTATCTAGCTGATTCTTCCAGGTTCTTCAGGCAGGAGAGAACAAGATGCTCCCTGACAGTGTGGCCTCTCCTGAAATACACCCACTTCAAAAGGCCTCAGGAATCTCCTTGGATTGATGCATACTGAAGTCCTTCAATTGCCTTTTCTCCAAGGAAGCCTTCCATGCCCACTGCCCTTTCCTGAAAATCCCAAGGGCCACCCCTGCTCCTGCTTTGTGTTAACACTCCAGAGTGTTTCCTTGCATTAGAGGAGGCTTCTTGTCATTCAACAGATGCTGCAAGAGACTTTGAATCCACCAGTTCTCCCTGGTTTTGGCTTAGTGTAAAAGCAAGGAGTTGCCTGAGCAGAACACCAAGGATGCATAGGGCTAACCACTAACTACCAAAAAAAATCTGACCCTTTTGGTGTCAGATACTGTAATGATGGGAAGGGAACGTCACAAATGAACTGCTGGAGATGGATGCTCAGAATTCCTGAGCTGCTGAAAAAGATCTTATAGGAACCAACATGGTGAGAGAGGAAGAAATGTTACCCCAAGAAGGAATGGAGTCCCTGAGTCCCCCAGGCACAGCAGAAAGCTGGTCTCTGCTCTACACCTCTCCTTTTCAAACATTTCACTGGAACCATTTTCACTCCTTCCACTGGAAAGATGCATTTCCAGTGAATCTGGGGTTCATCTCCTCCTTGTTCCTCACAAGGCATTAGTAATGGTGCGGCGTGGGGGTTAAACCAGCTATCATTTGACACAGAACACTGACTGTGTCCATCCCAAATTCAACAGCCAAGGTTTTAATCACTTCCCAGTGCCCAGACTGGGACACCAAACAGGTAGGAGGGGATGTCTCTCATTTCCCTGCCCACTCTCAGGTGTAACACATCACACCAGCCCAGTGGTGCGTTGCCCAGTACAGAGCAGTGCACACCAATCTGACCTGCTCAGAAAACTCAGTGAGCTGCTGAATTGATTTAGGCTTCATGCTGGAGATTTTTAACCCCTGTGGAGTTCAGAGATGGTTCTCAGACCTAAAAACAAAGTTAAGGAGCTGCTGAATGACTCCGGAGAATATGCTGCTCCTCTCATTCCGCCTTAATGCCATGTCACAACTCGGGGGCAGCGACGTGCCGCAGACAGGAATTCTTGCCCATTGTCCCCAAGCTCCAGTGTCAGCGTGACAGAGCAGTTAGGACAATTCAATCAAAAAGTAGTTAAGTCAAAGGTCTCCCCCCGGAGCTGTGTCTCTGCTGGATTTCCCCAGCCCTGCTGCAGACAAGCATCTCCAGGGAATTCAGCTATTGACATTTACTCCAAGCCCAGGAAAGGGTTTCCAAATTAGTTATTGTTTTATGCTGCAGGGAAGCAAGGAAGGCATTTTTTCTCACAGAGGTCTGAATTGTTCTGCAGTAGCATTTCTGCTCCCAAGTACAAAGTGTAGCAGTGGAGAGACTAATTTATTCCAGGTAATCATACGAGGTCCACATAGTGTGAATTCACCTTGAGAGGCTGAACTTTATCCAGGGGAAGAACAAGTTAAGCTCCACAATTTTGAAGGGTTTAGCAGTGCTCTGAAATCTTTCTGAGGCTTTAAAATAAACCTGTTATTTAACACAGGAAAAACACCATATTTTCATAGAATTATAGAATCCCAGGGATGGAGCTGCCACAGCTTCTCTGGACAACCTGTGCCAGTGCCCCAGCATCTCACAGGGAAGAGTTTCTTCCCAATGTCAAATCTAACCCTGCCTTCATTCAGTTTGAAGCCATTTCCCCTTGTCCTGTCACTCCAAATAGTATCTCTCCATCATGTTAATGACTATACTTACTTGGCTTGGAGCAAGACACCTAGCAAGGAGAGTTCCAGCCCCTACCATTCCCACTCTGACACCCCCAGGCTTATTTTCCAGAGACACCAAGTCTCTGCATTGGCAGTGACAGTCACCAGCTCAGATTTTAGCACTGTGACTGCCATCAGAGACCTCAGCAGTATGTGACCTTGTACAGAGGAGCCACAAGCTCAGGGCTGCACCAGACTGTCTCAGACAGCTCATGGCTCCTTTGCAGCATGTGTGTGTGTGTGTGTCTGGGGACAGACTTCCTTCAAAACATGTCTAGAGGACTCGCCTCTTGTCCCTGTGGCTTACTCCTCTCCTGTTCCCTCTGCTGCCTGAGGCAATCCTTGTTTTGTCTGTGCCTAAGGCTGGACCTGATGAAAGCTGAAATGAGCAGGAACTGCCTGTGTTTTTTTCAAAGGGATTTCAGGCAAGTGAGTTGGATTTACCCAGACTGGAATCTGTCCAGGATGCTGAGTGAAAATGGTACAGAGCCTGTGAATCAAAGGGGACCAGGATCTCACCTCTTACAGGTATTCCCAAAGGCCAAAATGAAGCACATGCAGCAGCAGCAGCCAAGTGTTGCCTGTTCCCCACCAGGTGCTACAGATCCACATGGAATCCTGCTATCCCTGGGTGACTGGTTCCCACTTCCCTACAGGTCCTGTCTCCCCCCTGCACCTGCAGCACCCCAGGGAGCAGTACTGCCCCTGTGCCATTGCACATCCAGCTGTCCCCACTTCAGGGAAAACCCAGCCCAGGAGCAAAGAAGGAACCAGACTGCCTGCCAGGAGTTTCCAAACCTGGATGCTGTGGAAAGCAGGAGTGCAGGCATCCTGGATATACAGAATACTGGAGTGCTCCTGCACCAGTGCAGACAGAAGCTCTCTGAAGGACCAAGACCTTTTGCAGCAGACACCAAAGCAAAGTGACTGTGGGCAGCAGAGCAGCGATCCAGCTGCAGAAATGCCAGTGGGATCCATGCAGGGTGGATGAGAGCTACTGACAAGTGGTGAGGATTCAAGGTCACTCCCAGGACTACCCTGCAGGCTCCAACACTTCCACACCTTTCCATTTCCTGTGTGATTGTTTCCTGTCCTGGGAGCAAGGTTAATCTCAGCAGTCAGCCCCTCAGCAAAAAGTGGCAAGAAGTGAATGGAAAACAGATTGCTGGTTTCAGCCACAAGAGATAAGGAGACATGCTTGGATGAGTTTGCCTCTGACTCCGCCTGGTGACTCTAAATTCCTAAGCCAGTGAAGGAAAGAAGGCTTAGCTCTTAAGATAATTTTCCACCTTCTTAAGCACAAAACTGTTAGGCTCCCACAGAGAACTTTACATTTAAAAGAGGAAGGGGCAGGGGAAATCAAATCTTCTTTCAATTCATGCACAAAGAAAGATGGGCCTATGATGCTGCTTTCATTCAGGCCTTCAAGAAGCCTCCAGGATCTTTTCTGTAACAGGAGGCAAAACTAACAATAAGTTTTCTCCACCCCTCTCCATATATACAAGACAAGGAACTAATCTGTGTTTGCTCTGGGTAACGCCTAGAGCCGTATCAGGTCCCTCTCTTCAAGGCAGGGCACAAACACCTCAGCAGTCAGTCCCTGCCCCAAGCCCTCCAGGATCACAGGTCTGACAAACAGAGGGACAGGGAACAGATGCAGAAAACCTGTGACAAGAGCAAGGAGAGACAGCAGCAAAGACCTCAGCTGCACACTGACATTGGCAACGGATGGACTGAGCCTCGAGGCAAGGAGAAGCAAGAGCAGCTGCAGGACAGGGCAAACCCAGCTTGTTTCCAGCCAGGTGGGATAAGCCACGGGACTGACCACAAACATCATTCCAACATGCTTCACTGCAGCAGCAAACACTCCTCCTGCTAGCACAGAGAGCAGCAAAGAGGTGGCTGGAGCACAGGAGCTTCTCTCCTGTTGCTGCTGTGTCAGGGTGTCTGGGGAGCCAATACCTCAAACATCATCAGTGCTTCTCCCTACCTTTCCCTCCCGTGGTTCAGAGCACACAGCAACCAGGCAGAGCAGCAATGGACTGCTGTGCACCTGAGCCAGCCACAGAACAGCAGTGCTGTGCAGGTGCAGAGCTCACCTTTTGCAGCACTGAAACCTAAGGGACTCTTTTCTCCTGCCCTTTTCTGCCGAGCTTCAGCCCCAGCAGTGCCTTGCCTGCAGCACACACCCTGCAGAAGGGATCAGAGAGCCTTGCTCCTTTGTTCACTGTTTGGGTTTTGCAAACAATCCATTCCTAGCATGCCACAGAGGGTACAGTACCAGGTGATGCAAACACCAGGGCCTGGAGCATGTTAACTTGAGCCTGTTTGGTCTGGAGTGATTATCGGAGTGATATCGGCTCGAGGGGCTACAAGAACTCATTCCCTGTTCGCTTGTTGTAGCTGACAGAGCTCACCCCTCTCCTCAGCACACAAAGCCACTGGCTGCACATGGCAGAGAGTTAATATTTGCTTTGCAATGTGAGAGTTAAAAATAGCTGTTTGCCAGAGTCTGCTGGAAAGGCCTTCTGCTCTGCCCCAAACACACCCAAGGGCTCCTTTTCTCACCCTGCTTTGCCATCCTGCCCCCAGCCTCACAGCCCTTTCTCACGTTTCTCACAAGGCTTCAATAATTAAGAACCCAGTTCCTATGACATTTAGACACTGAGCCCATTGCAGCCCAGGCCAGGGGCTATCAAACATGTGGCCACCCAACACAGCAGAGAAGCCTCAAAGCTCCTGCTTGGCTGCTGAGTCCGTGGCAGCAGCGTGTCACTCCTCATTTGGAACTTGCCTTTCAATCCTTATGCCCTTCTTTACAGGATGTTTTCCATGTTTTCCCAGACTTTACTATTCCTTTTCTAGCCTTGCTGTTATGCCTTATATTGCCATAACTCCAGAGGTTGTAGCTTGGCAGGGTGACCAACTGCCAGGAGACTTGCTTTGGATTGTCTCTTTTTGGGGTGACTGGAAAATAGTTCCAGGTAAGAAAACACACCTGTGATCAGTTTGGAGCAGAAAGAGGACAATCAGCAGCCCTCAAAGTACAGTTGTTGAGGTTTTTTTTTCACCACCTGATTAGGCAGTGAACTTCCTGCCTTGGAACATTGCTCACATGAATTCAAAGCTGAAATGTCAAGAAAATCTGCCCTGCAATCAGGTAATTCCATAAAGGAGGTAAACCTAAAGCCATGGGACTTTCTGGCTGCTGGAGCAGGTAGTACTTATCTCTCCTGGAGACAGATCCTTGGCCCCAGCATGGCCAGTTGCTGCTTTTGATGTTTGCCACTTCTCTTTGCCTTATTTCCCTTCCCCAATATTAACACTTCCATTATACCTGTTATAAATAGCAATAATGATAGTAATGACAACAGGAGTAATGATCCTTGAGAACTTTCCTTCCATTAGCTAATTTGACCTTTCAACAGCATGGGAAGACAGCAGGAAGTATTGTTCCCAAATTAGGGAGGAATCAAAACAGAAGCCATGTTTATGTAACTTTTCCAGGGCCACAGAGAGAAGCACACAGCAGTGCTGGAGTCCCACTCCCTCCTCTGACTGAGGTCACGCTGTGCTGATGCCAACAGGACTCCCCTTCAGTGCTTCATCCATGTCCCCAGCACTGAGCCATTTCCTCTCACAGCAATGTTCTCTTCCCTCAGCCACAAGGAGCTGCTTTTGGATGCCCTTCTGTCATTGCTTCTGGTTTCCCACTTGTCTCCAGTTTTCATTCCTCTCTGCTGCAGTTGTCCTCTCTGGTGCTATCGTTTCCCTTTCATCTTTTGCCCATTTTCCCTTGTTCTTCGTGCTCCTCCGTCCCCCCTGAGCCCACTCATACAACTAATAACCACTAAATGGTCTGTGTCTGAGAGGAAAAGAAACCAGATGATGCAGTAGAGCTGTGCCTGATGAACCAACCAGAGCTCTTGCCAGGGATTCAATAGCTGCCCAAGGGATTTAGACAGTCAATTCTCATTTTAATGAGAATCAGACATCAAACTTTTTAGGGACTCTTTGAAGATGGAAGCTCAGAGCAGCCAACAGCAATTAAAACAAAGCTCCACATCCAGAGATGTGTCCTCCAGGGCACGAGAGTAGCCTGAGCATCCCTAGGGAATGAGAAGGAAATGCTAAGGGAGTCTCCAGAAGGAGCTGGGCTCATCTCAGCAGGGTGTCTCCATGCTTCTTGACTCACTGCCAGGTCACACACACTCCACAATGCCTCAGTAAGAGCTGCCCTCAGACCAGATAATGGCAACAGCACTGCTTGGAGTGACAAAGGAGGAATTTCACGCTCCAAGCCATTGTCGGCACATCACACTTGGCAAACCCTTTCTTTATTCCCCCCAGCCTTCCCTAATTATTAAAAGGTCTTCTCAAGTGAATTCAGTGCCCATAAAAGATGCCAGGCTCACAGCCCTGGAGATTCCTTTGCCTTGCCTGCAGATCGGTTTGTCACCCTTCCTCCCTGCCCTCTTCTCCCACTGCAGCTCTGGCAGGAAGAGATGCTCTGAGACCCTCAGACATGCTCAGCTCCACAGACCCAAGTGCAGCAGCTTTTGGGTGTACTAGGCTTTCCAAGTGGAAAAGAGCATGGGAACTAAGAGCTGGTTCTTGCTCCAGCCTTGCGGGTGTCTTGAAGGACTTCGTTGTCCTCCTGGGAGCAGCAGGGAGATGGAGAGAGAAGCTGCAAGGAGGATACCCAGCTCTGGTCTGGTTCTGATCCCTCATCCCAGAGTCACTCTCCCTGTCCCCTGCTGCCACCCCGCGGCAGCTAAACGTTCAGGGAACAACTCTTTTCCATCGGAAATGTCATTTTTTAATGGCAATCATGTTTCAGTTGTTATTGCTGTGAAAATAGAGCAGTTGCTGCCCTTAAGCTACAGGGCATATCCAAAAGGTCCAAAGGCAGAGGCATGAATACATTTTATCGTGTGGGCAAGCAAGAATAAACTGTTCAAGAGTGGCATTTACCTTCTTAACTGAAGTATTGAAAGCCCAGGCAGACCCACCAGGGAATGCTGCAGCTCTCCAAGTACAAAATCAGAGGAAAGGAGTCCTGACCTCTCCAGCCTGTCTGGCTGATATCTTCCCTTGCTTCCCACTCTGCCAGCCAAGATCCCTTTTGCTGATAGCATCCCTAACCTTGTGGTTCAGAGCACATTCCCTCTGAGTTTGTCCTGAGAGCATCTCAGGCTGCTAAACCTCGGATAACATTCATATTAATAAGCACTGAACTAATTTAGTTTGTGCTCTGTGCCAGTTCTGCAACTCCTGCCCAAGAGGCCAAATGCCCCTAAATCCCTTGCCCAGATGTCTTCAGCCTGCACAGGGAGGGGTTTTCTCCAGCTCAAGAAAATGCTGGAGCAGTTTGGAAAGTTAGATGCTAAGAGCAGACTTAGCTTGTGATTAACAAGGCATTTCATAGCAATCCAGGAACCTTCTTGTTAATTTTACAGGTGTAGACACTAATAGTGCAAAACCTGAGAGGGTATGAGAGCAAAGAGATTCCTGTCCCTCCTGCCTTGACCTCCACTTGGTCCCATTTCCTGGTTTCTTTGTTCCCTTCTGCCTTAAAAACTCCCTTGAGGTGTGGGTGACAGAGAAAGATGCTCCCTAAAGCCACTCTCACAAGAGTAAGAGCAAAGATACTAGTGCTGCTCTCTGTGTGTCTGTCACAGGTATCCTGACAGATGATGCATGGGAAGAGCTCCTAGTCCTTATAAATCACAATGTTTTCCAGAATCTTCTCCAGAAAGTGAAGTTAACAGCTCAAGCAGTCAGGCTCTGCTCTATTTTGGCCTGTACTAGCAGCACAGAAGTTCACTGAGACATGTGCACATCACCTATCCCTCTCCTTGCTTGAATCCTCTGAAGTAGCCACATCCTGCTTGGAACTCTCCTATCCAGACCTTCTGCCTCTCCAGAGGAAGAGTTTCACATTCCAGTCCTGCTATGTGTGCCAAGGAAAAGTCCCTCAAGCACCTCAAACACAGACTGAAAACATGTATTCCCTTCCTGCCTTCTCCTCCACTTGGTCCCATTTCCTGGTTTCTCACAGTTCTCTCCACTTATTTATTTTGCTGCTCTTCTGTTTCCAAAAAATGCCATGGAAAATAAACTGACAGGACAGACAGCTACAAGATTCCCAGTGACAAGGGCGATGTGAAACGACATGTTCAGCTCTCAGCAGTGAAAGACCCTTGATCTCAGGAAAGAATTGGATCACACAGGCATGTTTTGCATGCTCCAGTGCTACACCTAAACTAGAGCAGCACAGAAAACATGTCATAACTCCTGCATCGTGAGGAGCCTTGCTCTGTCCTCTCCTCCTGCACGCAGTGCCAGATCCTGGAGGTATCCAGGGGCTGAGGCAGCAGGCACATGTTTTTCTAAGCTGAATCATACATCAATGAAAATCCCAG
>NW_008660827.1:52794-57914 GCF_000695815.1 Acanthisitta chloris
ATGTGGTCAATTGTTCCAGCTCTAAGTGGCTCCACAGCATCCCTGAGGTCACTGCCATGCCCACAGTTCTCTGGGATATCATTCTCACTTCAGGACTCTTTGCACAGTTTAAAAATAGGTCCTGTGAACGTTGCCGATGTCCTTCCTGGCAAACAAATTTGCAACAACAGCTTTGAGTCAAACAAGCCACAGAAAATTGTGTAAAAGTTCCAGGAGGAAAGAACAACAAGTACCCTGGAAAGGCAGGAATACTGTGGGAGACACTGCTCAGCCTGTTTGGAATTAGTATCATCCCAGGGACTTGACCAAGTGCCTTTCCCATTCCATGGGGTTTGGATGAAGCCTATAGAGAAGGATTTTTCAGTGGAAAAGTCCCACTGTGAGAGGGTTTGGAATGAGGATTTCTCTCTGCTCTGGCTGCAGATCACAGAGTCATTTAGGTTTGAAAAGTCCTCCAAGATCAAAAAGTCCAAGCTGTGACTGACCACCACCTTGTCAGCTAGACCAGAGCACTGAGTGCCATGTCCAGTTGCTAGCCCTTCCTCCAGGCTCCCAAAATTCTAGTCTCTCTCACAGGGAGTGTCTTTATCCCAGTAGGTTAAAACCAAGCACTGTCTAGCCTGTATCAAAGCAGACTGTGCTGAATGTGTCAAAAGCTTGGATGAGCTTTAAAGACTTCGGCTCCCATTCAAAGGGCCTGGCAGGAGAAGAGCAAAACCACAGGGAAATGGGACAACAAGCCTTAAGGCTGCAAGTGTGAGTTCCCAGCTGTCCCAGCTGAGATGTTTTGGGATGCTAATCCGGAACTGCTGCTGTTTGCTCTCACCCTTGCCAACATCATAATGAAAAAATGCACAGTGCTGGCCCTTTGCAAAGCTGCATGGAGCACCAGGGACAGTAGAATCCCAGTGTCTGTTCCTCAGGCTGAAGTCCCTGTCCCTCTTTTTGATGAACCTCCCTTTTGCTGACAGCACAGACCCCCAGATTCAAACAAAGTTTGACCCTCTCCTGCATTTTGGCCATTACTGAGGATTAATGCCTCCATCACACGAAGAGCCAAAGTTCTGAGTGTGAAAACAGCCCAGCGATGGTGGTGGCCTCTTGGCCATTCCTGTTGGATCCTAGAGAACCCTGTGGAAATTACAGCTGCAACTCTATGCTCGTGTATGTGTTCACAGAGCTGAGCAGCATGCAAGGCACAGGCAGGGATGGAGTTTCTCCTCCAGACTTGTTGTCACTTTGTCACAAGAACTGCCCTCGCTTTGGATGTGCATCTGTGGGGAAGTTGGGTTCAATTACTGATAAAATCTATAAACACCACAAGGCAGACGTGGCTGTCAGAGCAGCTCGGGTGATTCTGGCCAGGGTAGGATCTCAGGGCCGTTTTCCACTCTGCAATCCAGCTCATCACTCAGTCCTGATCCATTAACTGAGTGGGGGCTGAAGGAGCAGCATGCAGCACTTAGCTAATTACACTGGCCAAGGCCTTTTGTCCTGCTGCTGCTGGATCGCCTCAATTGATTCTTTCAGTCCCTAAACAGCTTTGTGGGCTCCATGCCTGGGCAGAATAAGGTCTTTTGTCATACTCTAATGAACAAAAATGTTTTAAATCCTCTCCTTCTCCCTCCACTCCAAGTAGCAGCAAGGGTAACCCTGGTACAAGGGCAGCTGTGTGTGGCTGAGCAATGTCTGACAACTGCTTCCTGGGATGTGGTTGCAAACACACTCCTCTCCTCCCATGGACATATTCCTCCTAGGCTCTGGGAGTTCACAAGCTTCCCAGCACCAGCTATCCAGTCTATCCAAGATACTTGTTGCCACCTCTATGTCCATGGGCTACAGGGCATTTAAGTCTTGAAGACCTCTAGAATACAGTTAAAAACACGTTAAGTGATAACACAAGTTCGTGGATAATTAATTCCTCCATAAACTAATCCGAAACATTTTTCTGGGGGGGAAAAAAACATTAAAAATAAAAATCCCACCTTCACTTTAAAATGACAACCTTTTCCCTTCATCCCCCAGCCACTGGTGATGTATTTGTTGCAATTAAACTGAAAACACGTAGTATTGAGTTTAAACCATGACTGTGGGCATTGGCAGCATCTCACTGAAGGTCTCCACGAAATGTCTCCCTATATAATCAACTTCCCCATATAATGAACACTTTCTCAGCACTGTCCAGAGTCATTGATCCTGGCTCAGCCTCCTGAAGTGCAAGGAGCAAACCCCGACCGAGCTATGAGCTGACCACATTCTGCTCTACGTGCCCTTTCTCCAGAGCTGGTTATTTTTCAGCTGGCTGAGGCTTAGATGTGCATTACAGTGATCAATAAGTGAACAGGCTCTTATCACCCATTCCTGTGCTCACAGGCCCTGAACAGTTTAGCCTTGCCAGTGAAGTTGTAGCAGCTCATACATTTCATCACTTCATGGTCAAAACACTTCATTTGGGTAATAAGGGCAAATCCATCTCCTTTTGCAAAGGACTGGACGTGGGGAAGGAGGGAACACCTTGAGACTAACAAGCACCATGGCCAGCAAATAAAGGCAAGCTGCTCTTTTGAGGCTGCTGCTGCCACTGAATGGGCTGCACGTCAGATCTGTTCCCTGGGAGCTGCAGGAAGCTGGGTGGAGTGCCAGCTTGGCTGTCTGCAGCGCTAATTGTCTTGTTTCCATTTCACACATCATCATCACAGTAACATTTCTGGAGCCGGGACACAAATGCCAGTGTGACTGCAGGGCAGGCTGAAACACAGCCAGATAACCTGCAGCTTTAGGGCAACTGCAGCTGCAGCTTTTCCCCGGCCCAATGAAACACTAAGGTTCTGGCAAATCTGCAGCCCTAAGCTTTGGTTTAAAAACTTCAAACAAGGGCTTTGGGCTAAATGCTCACAGTATGTTTAGGTGTCTGCTAGCACCTCACAGTGTCACAAATGCTTCTTTCACTCAGTAAATACAGAGAAGCAATCAATAGGTGCACTCAGGTGAAATCAGTGTGGAGGTAAGCACTGGACTATGACATGTATCTATAACTCTTTGCAGAATTTAAACCACTATGAGAACAGAATTAAAATCAGAATTTGCCAACTTGATTGATGAGGAAGAAATAAATACATACAGACAACTTAATGTGATAGGAAAATGCATCAAACCAGTTAACACATCAGTCCAAACACATGAACTGAGTTTTAAAATCTAATGGTCTGGCCAACACATTATAGCTTCGCTCTCACCTGGGAAGATCACAAGAAGTATTCCTTGTCCATTCCAAAGGAATACCAAAGCAGTACATGAAATTCTCTTGCAAGATGCTGAACTCTGTGCCTGAGCTTGGTGCCTAACACTGCCTGCCTGAATTCCTGAGTCTTGCCCTTGTGACAGAGCAATATGCCCAGAGTGGTTAGTTTTGTGCTTTAGGGACACATCATACACTCCAGTGAAGGAAAAACACAGTCCAGTTTCTCAGCTGAGATCCTGCTGGTGTTCCAGTATGGTAAGTATATGGATTTACATCAGCTAAAGCATTGGCCTCTGGAGATGGTTGTTCCATGCATTGTATTTGATGAATTTGATGGATCAGGGAGCTTTCTTGAGAATGACAGAGGGGGTGAAATGGAACCAGCATCTAAGAAAAATGTCACATGGCTCTTCAGTCTCATTTAAGTTTTTCTTTGGAATGCAAATAAAAAGGCTATAATATTTTATTTCCTAGGTCTGGCTTCTCTCCCCTATCAAAGATTCCCTCTCCATAGCTCAGATACAGGTCCCACCTTTCCTTCTCTCACCAACAGCTAATTCTGAGTCCAGTTGTGGCCTGGAAAAGACAGGAAAGGTGTGAATCAAAGGTGTATCAGACAGGAGAATTCCCCTGGGAATGATGCCATGGCACAGATGTGGGACAAGAGCCAACTCCTAGGGCTGTCCTTGGATGACTTTGCCATCATCTCTCCATTTCTCCAGGCAGATAATAGTGCTCATCCATCACACTTCAATAGCCAGAACCAAATTCTGCTACAGTTACATCAGAACAAACACTGCTGACACCTCACTCCCTCTTTCCAGGTGTGCCACAGGACAACTCCAAGAGCAGATTCCCACCCTGAGGGTTCATCATGTCCCTCACAGACGCACTTGGTGGTTTTACTTTAAAGCCCTCTGTGTCCACGTGAGTCCCATGGCTGATCACCCACAGCTATGGCTTTGTTTAGTGCCTGCTTTTGTAAAAGAGGGCACAGGTGAGGACCAGTGTGAGCAGCAGCTCCTTGGCCCTCCCACAGAGCCCTTTCTCTTGACCCACACTGCTTTCCTCACTGCCCAGGAATGAAACTGCCCAGACCCACAGTGGAGACAGGATCAGGCTTTCATTTTCAGCCTTTGTTCCTAATCTCCCACCAGTTCCCAGGCAGGTTTGGGAGTATCCATCACTCCCCAGCAAAAGCCTCCAATGAACAATGGATCTGTGGTTAATGAGTTCCAGCAGCTCTGCTCACCCCACTCCAGCCCTTGAGGTGAGGAAGTTAAGTGCTCCTGCACAGCTCAAGTGACTGCTCACCATTTCCTTAATATTTCATCTCTTTGTGTCTTGCAGTTTGCCTTCTGCTGAGCTAATGTTTATTCTTTCAGAGAGGTAAACTGATATCAGAGCAGCAGTGTGGGAAATGAGGTTTCATCTCCTGTACTTCACTGCTCCATCCAGGAAGGCAGAAGAGGGATGACCTAAGAGCTCTCTTCGTCTTTAAGGATGACACCTTGTTGCTAGTGCAATGGGGATGGCCTCAGAATCAGGAACTCCTAACCCCAGCAGCATTTCTGTCTGAACTGAGGAAGGGACAGTGCTGAGAGGCAACTTGTGTTGGGAGATGGTCTTAAAAAGCAGGAGGAGGTGATGTACCTGAGGGTGAACCTCCTGACATCAGTGAGATGGTCCTGATTTACAGCAGCTCAAACCTGACACAGCCTGTTCATCACACCTGAGTGGGACAGGAGCCTGAACAGCTTGGTTTGCTTTTCTTTTAGCACCATCTTGGTCCCTATTCCTTCTTCATTCCCAGGCGCCATTTCTTTCCATTCTCACTCCTCGATGCTTACTGAATCTCTCTCACCAGTGATTTTCCACA
>NW_008660827.1:57947-59553 GCF_000695815.1 Acanthisitta chloris
TGGAGAAGATATTGTATTCCCTCATTTCAGTGTGAGAAACCCTTGGGTACATCAGTGTCTTCTGCTGTTGTCTGGGTATTTGGGCACCAATATCTCTAGGAACATGATCCTTTTGTTTGCTCATCTTATTCCCACCCTTAAGCACATTTTACTTTACTCACATAAGTGATGTTAGAGAAAAAAATGTGATTTCTGAGCTGGGAATGTGCCAGGCCCCATTTGGGTGTTTGTAGACCTCTGCCACCCAAAACTGTGGAAGAAAAATGTCCCTTTACCTTTGCAGTCATGGAGAGCAGATGGTTCTTTCTGGTTAGTATAACTCTCTAAGAATGTTTTCTATTCTAATCTTGCTGACTAATCTTTCTTCTTCTCAAGTTTTTAATCTTGCTTAAGGAATAAATGTGTGATATTGTGTTAGAAAAGCCAATCAACTGCTCAGGCTCTAGCTGGGAAGTAATGTGAGTTCTCCTTTGTACGAGCTCTTCTCAGATGGGATTGTTTCCCCAGTGTCAAATTCCATGGATTTTAGCAGCTGAATGGGTACAAAATTGGACATGGTCAGAAACGTGTGCTTATAAAAACTTATGATGGTTGAATAGCTGGTGCATTCTTGGTGCACTCATGTGCAAACTGGCCTTGGAGAGAGCTGGCTGGCAGCACCCCTGGGCCTCATTAGCACACACACGCACGCCTCGCGGCCCAACCCGCCTGTTCACATCTCCAGGGGCAGGGGAGGCATGAGGCTGGCGTGGAGGGAGGCAGCACCCTGCACACCACACTGTCCTCAGCTAACCTCGAGCTGGCCAGGGCAGTTCAGTGCCCTGACTCCCCAGCCAGGGAGTGAGGCAGCTCCCGAGGGACAGAGCTCACGTGCTGGGAACTGCAGCAGTGAACTGGGGACAAGAGTGGGCAGAAACACCAAGTCCCGTGACCTTCCAGCTGGCATTGCTCTGTGCTGTTCCAGGGTTGTGTTGGGCACTGGCACATGGGGAGCTCCCACCAGGAAGTACAGAGAAGAAATCAATGTATAAAGGCCTAGGACACCAGTCCAAACACATAAATTGAGTTTTAAAATCCAGTGGTCTGACCAACACATATTGCTTCTCTCTCACCTGGAAGGATCACAAGAAGTATTCCTTGTCCTTTCCAAAGGAAAACCTCCTCTCTGCCCAAAACCTGTGTGGCCCCTTACTTGGGCAGCACAAGAACTCACTCAGCTGAAGGACCTGATGCATTTTTTAAGCTTCTCTGTGTGTTTTTTCCTGTCTCCTCCTCTTTGAAAGGTCAGTTCTGAGGCTGAATGTTCTGCTGAAGCAGTACATGAAATTCTCTTGCAAGATGCTGAACTCTGTGCCTGAGCTTGGTGCCCAACACTGCCTGCCTGAGTTCTGGAGTCTTGCCCTTGTGACAGAGCAATATGCCCAGAGTTAGTTTTGTACCTTAGGGACACACTGGCACACAGGTAGCTCCCACCAGAAAGATACAATCCATCAAGGTGTAATCAGATGCCAAACATGAGTGCACAGTGTGGCCAGAGATGAACTAAGTGGCTGAGGTGCAGGCCATGCAGAACTGAGCAAAAAGTGGCAAAGCAGGTGAAAGAGTG
>NW_008660827.1:59728-60069 GCF_000695815.1 Acanthisitta chloris
CAAGCTTGTTTGGGCTAGGAATGTGTGTCACTGGAGCCCAAACATATGGCACCAATGTAAATGGAGCCTACATGGGTGAATCTGCCATAGAATCATAGAGTGGTTTGGGTTGGAAAGGACCTTAAAGACCACGTCATTCCACCCCTTGCCATGGGCAGGGACACCTTCCACTAGCCCAGGTTGCTCCAAGCCCCATCCAAGCCTTGGACACTTGCAGGGATGCCCAAAGCCAGCAGCTCACCCTGCACACAAGTACCACATCAGTGTGTCTACACCAGCTTTAAGAAAAGCTGCTTCACTCTCCCAGCCTGGTCTTACAAGGCCTTACACTACCAAAAGCT
>NW_008660827.1:60098-66353 GCF_000695815.1 Acanthisitta chloris
TTAGAGACAAATCTCACAAGTTATTTGGAATAGTTGAAATAACAAGGGTTTGGCAGCTGGGGCTGAGAACTAATGCTGAGCACAAGGTGTCTCCTTCCTGGCCTGATCCAGTTCCTCACCAGCTTCTGCTTTTAGCTTTTTAGCTCAGGCAGAGGGAACTCTGGTCCTCTTGCCAGACCTGAGGATGATGGTCACCACAGAACCTCTTTTCCTGTCTCTCTCCACTGCAGCAGTCAGGGGCAAAGGGCCACAGCATCCCCTCTGGGTGGAAAGACAGCACAGGTGAGAGCACCTGAGTATGTGTCTTAGGTGGTTAAGCCCAATGGTGACATATTAGCAGTGGACATATTTCCCAACACACACTGATTCTGGTAAGGTATTCACTACAAAGAAAACAGCCTGAAGGTCACTACTGGTAAAAAAAAAAAGGTACCATTCTTTTCTGTTTAAATTACAATTTCACCATCTGATTTGATTTCAGTGGTTGAATTTATCTCTGGGAATTGTCAGAATAAAAAATGTTACTGAAACAAACCATCTGGATCAAGTGCAAATGTCGTTTTAACACTCAGTGACCTGCAAGTTCATTTTTCACTCAGCTCCAGTCACCAATCATAATAAAGCAAGCAAAATACCTTCCTCGACTACCTTCCCTGCAGATTTTTGGCAGCATGACTTACTGGCAAAGCAATACAGGCTCAAGTAGGTGTTGGAGCTGGCCAGAATTCTACAGACAGTCAAGGGAACAGGTGGGGGAACATGGAAACATTATTTTCATCACTAATCTCCCTCTTTCCACACCTGTGGTTCATCTAAGACTTCACACAACAGACACTACCCTGGTAAGAAGCATAAGAAATCCTGGAGAAAGATGACTAGGTTCACCAGTTTGGAACAGAAACTCTGCTCAGCTATGTGAAGAACTGAGAGATATGAAAAGCTGTTTTCTCCTTGGCTCCACAAGTGCCAGAATCACCAAGGATTCATTCACCTGCATCCCAGACCTGCTGCCCAACACCTGCCTGATTCACATTCCTCCACAGGCTGCAGTAGGTCAAGGGGCCCAGAAAACTTTGTTATCCATTGCATAACTGTCTCAGTAGCCAAGGAGGAAATAAATCAGTATTTAGTGCATATCCCTAGGAAATATGTATTATGAAGCATCACAATTGCATTAGAAATATGAGATGCACAGGGATAATATCCAGGGATATTGCCACATCCATTCCTTCATAGCAATTCTGCCTCACTACCTGAATTTTCCTAGGAGCTTAATACATCTCTTGTGCTATGAAGAAAAGCTCTTAAAGGGAGATCCTGGCAAGGTTCAGCTCTGTTTCACCAGCAGACAAAAGG
The DNA here is from genome assembly GCF_000695815.1 of Acanthisitta chloris. Taxonomy (NCBI): domain Eukaryota; kingdom Metazoa; phylum Chordata; class Aves; order Passeriformes; family Acanthisittidae; genus Acanthisitta; species Acanthisitta chloris. The sequence goes on from NW_008660827.1 coordinate 61,455, forward strand.
TCAATACAAGTCCCAAAGACAAGGAATGTCATTCATAGGTGGGGTGAAGGCTAAATTCTCCACATTCAAGCAGAGCTTTAGTTGGAAAAGCAAGATCAGGGTACAATTATTTAGCTGCAGTGTGATTTTAGTGGCAACAACAAGGCTGCTCCTACAGGCAGGGTAAAGGGTGCTGACCCCTAAAATGTAGGGCAGAGGGAATAATTTGAGAGGGTTGAAACTCTAAACTTTGGCACTTTTAAAGCAGAACAACTTGGTTTGGGTTTTGGTGGTTATTTTCACTTCAAAGTTCACCTGCATTTATTTCGCAGGGTCAAACAAAACTTGCCAGTTCAACACAAGCAGCTGATCTGTTTGTCTTTTTGGTTCAGGAGCCACAAGAACTAGTCTCCTATTGCAGGCCACCAAGCCAGAAATATTTCATAGTCCTACATTCTTTCAGCTTTCTATGTATTAACAATTAGTATTCATGCCATGGTCAGTCTGATGTGAGCAAATGCAGCCTGTAAATCCAAGTGAACAGCCACACTCCTGGCCAAATGCTCCAAATGCACATCTCCTACATTCCCTCCAAGCCAGCAACATATATATCCAGATATACAGGAAGGGAAATGGAATTTCCAAATCCTCAGGCCAACAAAATTCTTCCTCTGGTCTCCTCCTGACCAGGGTCTTTGGGTTGCCACTGTTTTCCATCCTGGCTGCTGTTGGTTTTGGCAGGAGCAGTAATACCACTAAGAACTTACAGCCCTTCTGCTCTGTTCCAAACCCAATTTAGCTAACTTAAACCAGCAAAAAAAACCCCAACTACTGATCAGCTGGAATTTCCACTGGTGCCTGCGGGACAGAGGAAAGCAGAGAGCACACTGCAACCCAGCAGGAAATATTTCTGACCATGATTAATGCTTCCCTGAGCAGTGGAGCAGAATCTCTGCAGATTTCCGTGGATCCCTGGAAGAGCTCCATTTACTCCTCTCTCCAGGCCATATTTTGCTGTGAGAACCTTAGTGCATCACAGAAGCATTAACAGATTCAGAGTAACCCAAGAAAAGGTGCATTATGCTAAAGACTGGGAGAGCAGGGAGGGAAGAAGCTAAGAAAGGCACAGAGGGATTTCCTTTCAGTCCGTGTGATAATGCCTTGCTACAGACCTGTCCATCACTCGTGGGCTCAGGTCAGAGCAGCTCTCTGACCCGACCAGCTGGGGGACACAAGCCAAACAATGGCAAATTCAGCTTCAGTTGCTCTTGGCAGAAGGATCTCAGAGTTGCCTGTTGAGCAGCTCTGACACAACCACACTTGCCTTTTGTCCATCTTCTTTTCTCTTTCTTTGGCTAAGGAATTTGCAGGGACAGCCACAGAGCTTGGAAAGTCTTTCTTTCACATTCATTCCCAACTTTCAGAAGGTGTGTTCATTCCTACCTTGAGCCACTTTGTTAGGAAGCACTTTAAAGCCCCAAGTGTGGCACAATAAACCTGCCCTGCAGGTTTCTGGGTAGTGCTGTGAAGCTGGACACCGACATCCCACAGCAGCAGGGAGCCTGGCAACACTGGCACTCAGATCCAGCTGCCTCTGGAGACATTTGTGCCCCTCTGGTCACTGGGCATGGTGGAAGATAATGCTTTTGGTGGAAATGGCAGGATACTACCACCATGTTCAACTTACCCTAAAGAGAAGCATGCTCACTCCTGAGTGATGAAGGCTCAGCAACTAACCAAAGAAATTGACTGAGTGTTCTGCTTGTTCTGCAACAAAAGTACCAGGGCAGGCTACAACCCCCTGTGGTTTACAAAGAGGGTTTAAACCCAAGGTGACTCAGGAAAAATTAAGATGATGGTGCTGGTGTTGGCAGGAAATTTATCCCAAAGAGAATTTGCCTTGTAGCATCACATTTTGTCCCTAGTGAAATATGCCACCGACTGACCTTCTATAATATCTCATCACCAGAACCAGAGCATCTCCCAGGGCACTGCTATCACACCCTGTCCCCCTCAAACCCTGCTGGGTCAGTGATTCAGCACTGACTCAGCAGGAGCAAGGCCACGCACTGCACCACTTGGTGTCACTTCTCATTGCCTTTGGAATTCTCTCATCCAAGGGGTGACACTGCCCAACCTGTTCGGCTAACAAGAGCTGACAAGATCCCAGCCCCAGAAGAATAAACCACATGGAACAATAGATGCTCACACTGGTTCTCCTCTGCCCCAAACAGCACAGGAACCTTTTGTTTTAGCAGCTGATGAGACACACAAGAAGCTGTACAGACACAGAGTCACTCAAGCACACTTACTTTTGTTTCTCCTAACCTCCAACTTGAATCACTGTGCCTGTGGCTCTCCATCACTCTCCCTCAAAGAGTAAGATAAGCCATAAAATCCCTGTCCCTGGCAGGCAGGGAAACCTCTAAATGCACTTCTATATGATTAAATAACAGCCAGTTTTCAGGGAAGCACAGATGAAGGTTCTCCCTAGGCATTTTTCTGCACAGCACCAGTTTCTTAGACAACTTGGATATTCTATATACAAGTGTCTCAGCTCAGAGTGTCCAGAACACACTGCCCACGGGGAAACAGAAACTTGAGGCACTTGCAGCTCTTGTGCCTGAGGTTTACAGTTTGCTGCCCAACAGGACTGGGCTGTGGTTTGGATTACATGTAGGGAAGAGTGATTTTGGGATGTACCTCCTGGTGAACAGCTGGATGCACAGGTGCTGTCTGGCAGGCCAACATGTGACACACTCATGAAGAAGAAGCACAAGGACTGCTTTTCCCACAGTAGAAGGAACTGTTAATAAATTGGAAACCCAAAGTTGTCCAGCTGGAGGTGTATTGCTGCAAGTGGCCCTTGCAGGACAGCATAGAAGGGTGAGGGGCCCCTAAGCCAAACCCAACTGCTATGGACTCAAGCAGGAGTGGGAAGAGGCAGGAAAAAGTGGCTGCTAAGCACTTTTGGCAGGGATAGGCAGGGATTCCTTCCCCTCCCATGCCTGTGGCTGTCCTTTGGGCCTGACAAAAAGGCTAAGTTGCCCCTGATGAAGCTGTGATGGAAATCTAATCCTCCCCAACGACAGCCCAGTGCTAAGAAACATCCATGGACGTGGGCAGGAGGGAAAGCAAGGACCCCTTCTGAGGGCATTTGTTTCTCCATCAGCCTTTTGTGGTGTCTCTCCCTCTCACCCACCTCCTTCCCTGCTTGGTTATTCCAGCATTAGTTTGCATAGGCTGTTTGCAGGACAGAACAAGAGGTCTGCTTGGAAAGCCAGCAGAGACCTCTTAGCTTGAGCTCAGAACTGTGCAGAATCCCCAAAGAACACAAATGTTTGAACTTGCCTCCCCAAAAGTGTTGTATTCATTGACTTGCAAGCAGGGGGAACAGCCACAGTAATTTAACCTGGGGAAGAGTGCCAACAACTTATTTAATTGCAGAGCCTGTGCCAACAGCCCCACAATACAACTATTAATACAAGTCTGCAGTACAAGACTAATTCTACTAACCTTTTGCTGTTGCCTTATAGTCAGGTCAGTGGCTGCATCCCTTCTGGGCTGACACTATTCAACAAACACTGGCAACTGCTTTTAGGCAAACAGGGAAGGGAGCAGGGCAGGAGGGAGGGCAGAGGGGCCACTGAGGAAACGAAGATCCCACCTCTCCTTGGCCAAATGGTTCACATTTCTTGCTCCATTTCAAGCTGCTCTCTTGAAACTGGAAATGTGTCCTGCCATGTATTTGCTGCTGGAAAACAGCCAGGTCTTCAGTCTGAATTCCATCAGCTCGTTTCCCAGTTTCTATGAGACTGAATGTGAGAAATGTGGATCTCTCTCAGTCCACTGGCAAGACTGGTCATCAATCAGTGCAGGGAAGCATGAGCTCTGACACTGGGGACCAATGCACCTTTCTGAATCAAGCATTCACTTACAGAATACATATTTTTACACAAAAATGCCAATAATGGATCCAGTACTTGGCAAGTTTTCCAGGACGTGATTATTCCAAGGGTTATCTGCCATTGTAAACATCTTAAAATCCAACATTAAATAACGTATAAGCCCCAAGCAACTTCATTCTGTGAGGTAATACATTCCCAGGTGCACTGCAGACTTGCTCTTGCTTCACCTATGCCACATTTGGGGTTTGATATTTACATCTCGTGGCTGTGTCATAGCTATAAATTTTAACTGCCCTTAAGCATATCTTTTATTACACTCATAAACAGCAGGAAGGAGTTGTAGCTTTAACTGTGTCCTGCCAGGAGAGAGATAAGAAATGCTGCTCACAAGCTGAACAGAGCACCAAGAAATAACTTCCCTGTGGCTCCAAGTGGACACTCTTCCTCAGGATGTCGTAGCTAGGTGCTGGGAAATTTTCTGCCCCTGCTGATGCTACAAACTAATTCCTCTGAGATTTCAGCTCACAGATTGTACCTCTGTGTGTCAGATTGTGTTCAGAAAAGGACCCACTCCTCTCAGAGGATGTTCACACCAGTGTCTCTGGGGTTAAACCACCTGACCACAGAAATGGGCAGGACAGAGCTGCTTACAGCACCACTGCAGAATGTGTGACTGAATCCTGGTGCAACCAGAGCTGTGGCATTTGTCAGCCAAACTCCTCATTCATCCGTGCATTGGAAAATCCCCATTCTTGATGGAGAATAGGGAATGGCTTTCAGGCTGGCAGATTATCTGGAGAAGGCTGTGGGAACTGCAAAACACTGCACCTGCCTGGAAAACGGCACCAACTCAGCACAAGACGTTTCCAGAGGGGAAAGTTAATATATGGGAGGAATGCACATAAATCCTGTTATTTCTTAATGGGATTTGGGAGCTTATTTCTCACCCTGTGCTTTGAAATGTATCCCACAGCCTACTCCATTAATGAATTTAAGCACAGTGATTTTCTTA
>NW_008660827.1:66386-77291 GCF_000695815.1 Acanthisitta chloris
GGTGGTTTTTTTTTGATGGGATTTTTTAGTGCAAGTGTGAAAAATTAATACTATGCTTGAATAGCAGTGAGGATGTTAACAAGCTGTGTCCTGGATAAGCTGCTCTTGTTCTGCTCCTCTTGTTCTTTTCCTAATTTCAGTTGAGAAAAAACATGGAATCATTTATTTGTCGGGTTTTTTTTATAAGATTTAGGCAGTGCCTGGCTGAAAATGGGAAGAGAAAAACTCTATTTCCAGTTCAGCTGTGTGACTGAGCCCACACAAACCTTCTCTTACTTAACCACTTAGGAAGAGGTTTTGTCACTCAGAGTGCTAAGCGTGATACAGAGACACAGACTGTGTTTCCACAGGGAAAAGATGCTCCCTGGCACCTCACAACCTCTGAGCTGGGGCTCTGTACTGAGTGAGGGTTCTGCCAAGCCCATCTGAAGTGTATGGCCCAGATCTCCCTCAGAAACAAGGATCTAGTAGGTGAGCCAAAGCTAAGGGGTTTAAGTGGGCCCGGAAAGCAGGCAGGAGCCCTCTGGGTGAGACAAACACAGGGATGGAAGCCTCTGTGAGATGGGATTATGAGGAAGAGGAGAAATGTATTTAATGCACTTAAAATCTACACTTCCTAAATGATAGCCATGTGACACACAGCAATGGCCAATATCCTGCTCCAGACACCTCCAAGTACCTAGCAAGCCTTGCTCCAGCACTGCTGTGTCACAGCTGGGGCTCCCCAAGGGTGTGATTTGCACCTCTCAGGTGCACTCAGTCCTGCACAGACACCCCAACAATTCACCCTGTGCCTGAGAGCATTGGCCAAACTCTCCTTGAGCTGTCAGGCTTGGGGCTGTGACCACTGCCCTGGGGAGCTGTTCAGTGCCCAAACCCTCTGGGTGAAGAACCTTGTCCTGATATCCAACCTAAACCTCCCCTGACACAGCTCTGTGCCATTCCCTCAGGTTCCTGTCAAATAGCTCCTGCACAACAGATCCATGCTGGATTCATGCTCCACAATTTTGAGCTTCATCCAAAGATCCTGAAGGCAAACACCAATGAAATATGAGGTGAGATTAGCTCAGCTCCAGCTCTGTTGTCAATGATGGGTTTTCTTCCTATGTTTTGGGCTCTAAGAAGCATGGGAAAGGTGGGACTCATTTTAGGATCAGTGTAAACCTGATATATGTATAGATATAACTCTGGTTGTACCTGCTACAGCCAAGTGAACAAGGGTACATGGCATTTTTCTGTCTAATCTTTCACATCAGCTAAAGCCAGGGCAGGATTTAGGAAGGCTCCATTTCTTGACCCCAAGGATTACATGTTGTGTTTAATCACACAGGATTCCTCCCTCTCCAAGAGCCTGAGAGGGGAATATTTCTTCCCTTACACCTTTCTGTGAGTTTGGAGGAAATCCCTGCTGATATTCCCCACAGCCTCACGGTGATGCATCCCAGCCCAGCTGGCACTGCCCCTCTGCAGCCTGAAAATCTGCCCCTAAGTGTGCTGGTGCTGCAGCAGTGCCCAGCAAGCCCCTGCTCACATCAGGCACTGGGTTTGCCTGTGGCTGCTAATTCAGTGCTGTGCAGGGGAACAGAAGTGTTTTTGTGCTGGGCAGCCTAATGGAGGGGCTGACAATAGAGGCCTTTTCACCAAGCAGCTCCCTAGCTTTAAGAAAAGGTAGGAAATCCTGCCCCTTGTGCTGGCATCAGCAGGTTTGGAGAGGCCCTGAGAAACGGGGGAGAGTGGTGAGGAACTGCCCCTCTGCTTTCTGAAACCATTACAGTGTCATTTCCCCATCTGCAGCATCCAGATTTCCTTGTTGTCTGGGATCAGACCTCTGCCTCGTGTCTTACCACAGCCTTGCACCAAGAGTCAGAGGTGCAGGCACAGCACACCCAGTGCCAAACCTAAAGGAAGTACTGGGGGACAGAGAGAGTGGGATGTAATAAATTTATAGTCTGCTCTCACCTCCAGCAAAATGAATGATGAAGAGACCTACATTGAGGACTTTGTCTGCCATGAAACTGTTTCAGTACAGGTTTGTCTTTCCACAGGGAAACAAAAACCATCATTAGCACAGCAAGGTTACGTGTTTTAACTGCACTATTCTAACTCCTGTTAGCTGCACCACCACCACTCCTGTCACGCTGAGTTAGGCTGAGCACCATGGCTGAGTCAGCAAAGCTTTACTACTGTGTTTAACTGGAAGTTTGCCCATCTGTGCACTCAACCACACACACACACACACAAAAATCAGCCCAAGATCTTGCACAGGGCACAGCAAAGGGGATGTCACTGAAAGGCAGCAAATCAATTGTTCTTATTTTGAAAGTGACATAAAAAATATCCTAAATCTCTGGTAGTTAGATCTCTAAGCTGAGAGCACAGGTCTGGGTTTTGCACTCACACTCCCAACTGTTGCTTCCTTTGCTTTTGGGTAAATTCTTGTCATGTTAAATGGTGGAAAAATGTATTTTTCAAGAGGTGCACAGGGCTGAGAGAACCAGTTTTTGTGCATGTTCTGCTGTAAATTCACTCCTCTTGGCTTTGAACTTCTGTCACAGCCTTTGGTCTGAACCTGAGACACATCAATCCTCGTGGGTCCCAAATGAGCAGCAGTTCCTGATGGCTGGGAAGGACTATTGTATTCCAGCAGATCTGCTATCTGCCTGCTATTCTCTAACAATACATCTCTGTTCCTGTGGTTTAAGGCACGTTGCAGGCTTTCATGGGCACCAGCTTAGGTATTTGCTGAAGTGTATGTTTTTATTTGCTCTGAGGCCATTTAACACCACTGTCAGTGCAAACAGTTCAGTGGACATAAATGTAATGCAGTTGCCAGCAGAACAGGGAGGTGATAGAGAAATAAAACTTCTTACTTATGAGTAATCAGAAATGAAAAACTGACACCCACATTTTCTGATATTCCTATGCAATAGTACTTAGAAGTGCTGCTGGGTCATTCCCAGTGTGTGGCTGTGTGAGCAGTGTGATCTCTAGTGTTCCTTTCCAACCCAAACCAATCCACACTTCTCTAAGCACACAGAATTTAACCTGCAACGTCACTCAGTTTATCATTTCCCCACAGCTCCTCATTACTTCGCAGTGCAATCAGGTGAAGAATACTGAATTAGCTACATGACTAATACACGATTCATTCTGCAGGGCACACAGTGAATTCAAGCACAAGAGGAATTCCTCGGCTGAAACTGGAAACCAGGAAACTGGAGCTGCCTGGATTCCAGAGAGCACAGCTTTCACACACAGCCATTCTCCAGCTCTGCATCACCCAGGCAAGAGCAAAACACCAAAATGCTGGTAGCACAAACCAAGCAGGAGCTACAGGGGGGGAGGAAAAAGGCAAAACCCAAGCAAAAAAAAACCAACCCCGCAGAAGATTTTTGCAGTGTTGTTTCAGGGAAGGCATGTTCCAGGCACAAGTCATGCAGCTCCCAGTGGCACTGCACACACTCCAGGCATGTCTGACATTAAGGGCCCTGGTTGTTGTGGAAACCAAATCCCATAGATTAATTAATGTTCAGCAGCCAGAGCCATCTCTGTCCTCTCTGCCTCCCTGCCCCCAATTAAAATAAAAGGGGGAGGTGGTGCTTTCTACATCAGGGAAGAATGTCAAAGCAGAAAGAAACTTTCCTCACAACTGCAGAGCACTCCCAGTAGCAGTGAACAGCCTGACTCGTTAGTCCCTAGTGTTCAACAAATGAAACTTATAACATCATTCAGTGAGGCTACTTGTGTGCCAAACTGTCTCCAAGAAGGCCCTGCAAGCAAGATGAGTATGTGACGTGTGGAAAATCCCCTTCTGATAAAAGGACTTTGATGGAATTCCACTTGTTTTACTTTCAACATGTAAATGCACTAACCACAACTCCCTCACTTCAGTGACTGACAGTCTTCATGTAAAGCGAGGTGCAGTTGGACTGGAAACTGCAAAGGATTTGGACAACACTGATTGTATCAGCATTTTCTTTTGGCTGACACTGGTTCTGAACCCCTGAATTCCCCCCACACATCCCAGTTTGCCCCTGGTACTTTGCAGTAACTGCTCACTGTAAGCACACAGAATGCACCAGACAGATGACAAGAGAGCCATAGAATCAAAGTATCAGCTGGGTTGGAAAAGACCTCCAAGATCACTAAGTCCAACCCTACCCTGGTCACTAGCCCATGGCACTAAGTGCCACATCCAGTCTCAGCTTGAAAACCTGCAGGGATGGTGAATCCACCACCTCCCTGGGCAGCACATTCCAATGCCTGAGCACTCTCTCTGGAAAAAATCTCTTCCTAATCTCCAACCTAACCCTCCCCTGGCAGAGCTTGAGTCTGTGCCCTCTTGTCCTGCTGCTGGTTGCCTGGGAGAAGAGACCAACCCCCACCTGACTCCAACCTCCTGTCAGGGAGTTGCAGAGGGTGCTAAGGTCTCCCCTGAGCCTCCTCTTCTCCAGGCTGAACACCCCCAGCTCCCTCAGCCTCTCCTCATGGCACTTGTGCTCCAGTCCCTTCACCAGCCTCGTTGCTCTTCTCTGGACCTGCTCCAGCACCTCAATGTCCCTCCTGAACTGGTAAAATATCAGAACTACCTAAATCCTCATTTCAGTTTTAGGGTCATAGGTTAAACATATTTTAGATATACATAGATTTAATGTGATGCTTTTGAAAATCCATTGTTGTCAGCATCTGCATCCTGAGGTACTTGTAACACACCAGTTCCAATGAGAATGATAAACTCCTTCTCCAATATTTTCTCCTCAAGACATCCTTGGGAACTGTGCTCCTAGTTGCCTGTTGAAAACTCCCAGTCATGAACTAATAAAACTCTTGAAGGTGTACAACACTTACCAGATATTCAGTAAGCAGAGAGTACCTAGGGTGAGCAAACCACTAAGAGAGCACAATACAGACACTTAGCACACAGGTACAAGTATTTACAGTTTCACACACACTTCTCATTAGCCAACAGCACATCAGGTGACTGAGAGAACTTTCTGCTCCCTTCAGGAAAGGTGGGCATGGATAACTGACCATGCTTTGATACGCTAGGACTTCATGACACAAATCACTCAGGAGAGTCCCCCACTCCCTCCCAGTCATAGGAGTGAAATAAATACAGCAATTTCTGTAAGCTAAGATACTTCCTATGGGACAAACCCCACACTTGGGTAATTAAACACTGCCAAGAGCTCTCCTGAGTTTCTCACACAGCTCCTGGGCAAACCCACCGGCTTGAACAGGTGTTCAACACTACAAACCCAAGCCAACCACAACACTCCTGCCCCGGGATGAGAACGACTGGAGTACCTTAGAGATGATCAGTGGCTCCCCGTGCTCCAGCCCCCCCTTGAGCGTGAACCCCCAGGGAGCCCCTCCGTGCAGCAGTGCCTCCAGGTAGATGTACCTCCCTCGCTGGCTGATGCTGGACTCTGCGGGCGATATGCTGCTCTGAATGTTGTCTAGCATCCTCAGCTCTCCTAAATCACATACTCAGGAGAAAAAAACAACTCTCAGGCGATCACACAACGATGCAGGTGGAGAGTGAACTCTGGGCAGAGTCACCACGAGTCATCCCTGAGTGTGTGACACAAGTTGAGCCTGAGATGGAAAGTTTTCCTTCGGCGCTAGAGTCCAAGGTGATGGGTTAAAAGCATTCCCATCGTCATTCCAGCCGGATACGTCTCCCTCGGGATCGCGGCGTTTTACTGGCAATTCAGTGCCTTCCCCGTTCCCAGGTAGGATAACTTGGCAAAGAGTTCTCTTCCTTGTCTTCCGCAGATCAAACTTGTTGAAAGATGTGGGCAAGAAAAGATACCCAAAAAAATAAAAGAGAAGTTTATAGGTTTAAAAGCCCCGGGCAGCCAATTGCCCAAATCGAAGCGACTGCTTCATTTGTGATTGATTATCAGTCTTTTCTTCCTTTCTGCATGCAGTTTACCATTACAATGTCCTCTTGGCCTCAGCCCACTGCACGAGAAGAATGGAAGCGTCTTCTCCCGCTCAGCTCTCGCTCACTCTGCTGCTCACTGCACAGTTTTCTGACTCGCCAGAAAACAGCCCCACAACCCACCAGGCTGGGGGAGGAGGAAAGTCCATTCCTCGGGCCGTTTGTGAGGGGTTTGAAATGTGAAGTGAAGCAGGTGAAATGAATCCTTAGGGGGAAAAAACCTCAAACAACCCTGAGATGCTAACTGGACTCTTTTCCTTTTCGGCGCTGTCCCCGATGAGCTGCCAGGGCTGCAGCAGCTCCTGCTGCTCGAGGGAGGGTGAGGAAGTGAGGGGGAGAGAGGGATGGATTAAGGCAAGCAAGGCAGTGCTGCCCAATTGTGCACACCGAGCATGCAATTATAAAATGCAGCGTGAGGAGCTGGGGCTCTCCCTTTTATTGTGCCCCGGAAACCTCCATCTTTCTATTGTCCTCGCCAAGGAATCGTAACAATCCAAACTGCCACTTGCTGAAAACACAATGGACCTGTTCCAAACCAGCTCAGTGGAGCACTGCTAATAATTCTGCTCTCATAAAGAGCTTTTCCTCTGCGTGGAGCCTGCCGACTTCCCTGGACAGATTTCTCTCCTCTGTTTACACTGGCAGAAAAGGCCAATGCTTTCCCAATATACTGGGAAATATATACTTCTTATTCCAGTGTATGGAATAAGAAATAACACTGAGAACTTGGGATATGTTTATTAAAGTAGAATATATAGATGTGGGCCCATCTGGTCTCATATATATGCACAGAGGCTAAGGGATTTGGCTCATCACTTAACATGTATCACAGCATCAATCACTGAAGGTGTTGGAAACCTTTCCTGGTTTTTAAATGGCCCTTGAACAGGATGATGGAGAAGGAAATCCACAGCTCACTCCCTTTCCTGCTAGCACAGCTGAGGAAATACACAGCAGTGCCTCTGCCTCTAAGGCACCTGCACTTCTGATCTTACAATGCATCTGATTTCTCTTTCAGGCTTTGCACACTGTCAGGATCTGAACTGTGGGGGAAAAGCTTTGGAGCTGGAACTCAAACCCAGGAATCTTTGCATTTGTTCATGCTGTCCCATTCCCTTTAAGGTGTTACAGGTTCCCAGAGCCTTCTGTTTGCCCCATGTGTCCCAGCTCTCATTCCCAATAGCCATGAAAAGGAATGCAGACAAGAGGCCACTGGTAGATGATCCTCCATCCTTGCTTATAGTGAGCTCTGTCCCCTCTGATTCCCTCCCAGGGGCTGAGTTTTCACCAGCCTCACATCCTGCTCAGGCCCAAGGATTGCTGTTGTGCAGAACTCACCCTTTAGCCTGGCTCAAATCAGATTTCTGCTGTTTTACACTCCTAGTGTTTCACTGTAAAAACCTCATTCCGAGTCACCACAAAGAGCAATTCATGCCTGTCCCTCCACAGCCCTTCCAGAGACAGGCACAGGCTCCAGGAGCTCTCCTGGGGCCATTCCTCCTCCTCTCCACGGCCTGCAGGACCAGTTAAGGCTGTGTAAGAACACTCCACCTGCTAACAAGCCAAGGTACTTCTCTGGATTATACCCATTTCCCATACAAACTGTTGGTCACTACACCTGTCTACAGACACCACATGCCTAGTCAGAGCTGTATTCCTCACAGTTCCTGCTGTGCCTGAGGATTAACAGGTATAAAATATTTCTGAGGTACAGTTTTTCTTCTGCTCCAGCATTTTGTGTGTTGAATCCAACATTTTTGCCAGTAACCCCCCCAAATCCGTCATCATTCCAAGCATGTAAATTTCTCTCCTGATCTGTTAGTCCTTTATCCTGTTAATTCAGCTCTAAAAAGGTCACATTCAGGTGCTGGAATGTATCAGAGACCCACAACCAGCTGAGGAAAAAGGGTTCATCACCCAAAAAGGGTTGTCAGATACTGTGCTGCTTCCTCAGGAGGCTCTTAATCCACACAGGAGTTAAAGATCTGTGAGGTGCTCACAGAACCCAATCCCCATCTGTGTTCCTCATCCATTTCTCCTTGAGGGAACTGGCTGGGCCATCCTCACAATGCCAACCTCTTGGTGATGCCCTAAGTAAGCCAAGGGTTTTGGAACAGAATTTCAAACAGAATTGCCACTGACCTACACATAAACAACTCAAAGAATTAAATGCAAGCCTGTGGGGTTTAAATCTTGCCCCTGGCAAGAGCCTCAAATAGCACCAGCACCTTAGCACTGTTTGTTACAAGAAAGGAATTCTTCTATAATAAGTTGCTTTCAGGACAGAGCTGAGATACTCTCTGGGGGGGAAGGAAGAAGAGACTTGGGCTCAGAAAAGTGCTTTCCACACAGAATAGTATGTCTGAATTGAAATTTTGTACAGTTTCACTGTGAAAGAAAATCAGTTTGGAGTAGTCCAGTCAGAACCCTTTCCCTCCTCCAGCACTACACAGCTAAAGCAGGAGAAATTACCCCTGATTTCACTTCTCAGAGTTCACAATCAAACCCTGCATTTATCACCAATCAAGGTACTGCCTCCCTGCTGGCAACTGCTCTGTCTTTTCCCGAATTCCTTCAAATATTCCGAGGTTGTTTAGCAAATGGAGTTGGTTAGAGCAACACTGCCCTCGTCTGCTGCAGCCACAAATCGTCACAGCTGAAACTGATCAATTTAAACGCAAACATTTCACAATTAACGGGCATTCGTTATGCTTTTCCCTTTCAAAAAAAAAAAAGAAGAAGAATCTTTCCTGAGTGTTCAGAGAAGTGTTGTTTATCTTACCTGAGTCCCTGAGCTGGCAAGTCATTGGGTCAGGTTGAAGGCAAACCTAGAAAGCAAAGACAGGAGATTCAGCTTTTTGGCAGGGGAATTAAACATTTAAACGCACCTGCTGCTGACTTATATCTGCTAAGTTCAGAGGAAGGAAACTCACAATTTAAAGAGAAGTTTTGTAAAATAGTGTGTGTCTTCATACCTTTCACAAGCAGAGCCAAGGGGTGGTCATGGTCACACAGGAAGCACGAAAAGGCTGAAAGAGGACAGAAATGCTTCTTTTTCCTTGCTCACTGGTCTTGCCACGGAAGAACTTCCCTTTTTTCTTCCAGACTGGGCTTTGTCAAGGCTGGGAACTTTAAATAATGGGCATCCTTCAGGCCCCAGTGGGCTCAGCTTGTTCCTCTCCCCTGGAGTGCTGGAGCCATTCACCCAAATCTGCAGCAGGAGGAAACAAAACACAAGTGTCCAAAGACACAGCTTTCCTGGATCAGCTCGGGGTCCCTTCAGGAGGGAATCATTCCTTCTTGGGAAAGCAATGCCCCTCTTGGTGGATTAGATTAAAAAATTAGAAGCAAATAGATGGAAAATATGGCTTTGCTATACTTACCTCCAGTCAGTTTGAGGTGAGTGTAACAGATCCATCCCCTCAGCTCTGGGAAGTGTCAGTCTGGCACCTAAGAAATCACATGAACACAGATTAGGGCTCTGTATGGCCTCAAAGGGATTGCAATAATCTACAAAATAAAAAATTTGTTCAAAATTTGTTTCTACAGCCATTCTTGCTTAGACTTTCATTGTTGCCTAGGAACATCTTGCTGAAGTTGAATTGTCAACAGGAAAATAGGAACAATTCCCATAAATCATTTCAAACCCAAAGAACAGATGGTATTGAGAAGCAGCACCACAGCCTGCTGTTCCCTGAGGATTGAGAAAAGCCCTGTAGCTCTCTGAGGAAAGCAATTTTGTTCATTTCACCCATTAGGTATAAGAGTACTTCTAAAAAACAGCAAAAATGTCATTTCAACTCTTTAAAAGAATCTAAATACTGACTACAAAATCATACTTCTTACTCTCTTTCCTTAACCTTTTGGATTAAGGTGCACCTCTCTTGGATATTTAGGAGATATATATATTGCACATCTTAAAATCTTCTAAAATTAAGTTTTATAAATCCCTACTTTCTTGCATTATTTAACATGCTTACATTTTTAGTGTACTATAGCTTGATCCTAGCGAAAATGTTTTAGCTATAGGAAATTTCAGCTGTAGCTGTGGCTGTAGCTGTAGAGTCAGAGGAGAAAAACAGAAGGAAAAGCTTGGCTCAGGACCCCAAAATAAAGTAAGGATTGTTGTAAAAGTAGTTAAAGCTTTCCTTATCAGTGTATTTAGTCCACTACAAAATGATTGTGCTTGTCTCAGATTAAAACTGGATGGCTGAATATGATACTGCTTCTTACCATCTCTTTAACAGAGGATACTGTCTTGTGGCAGGACCAAATCAGCATCCCCTAGTGCCTTGTGAATGAGTTCCTGGGTTATTTAGACAGAAAAAAGGTAATTTTCTAGGACTTGGGGTTCTTCAGTCGTACCTATACTGTCAAAGCCTCATTTAGCTTGACAAATTCTAGTTATATACTGTGTAGATAGATGGCACCTAAAGAGCTAAACATTATTTTATGGTTGGTTCCAACAGGCATAAGGAGATTCAGTGTCCTCAGTATGGTGTGTCCTTACATACCTGAGAACAAGCTCACGCAGTGTTACAGGCTGGGGGAAGAGTGGCGAGAACAAGCTCACGCAGTGTTACAAGCTGGGGGAAGAGTGGCTGGAAAGCTGCACTGTGTTGAAGGGCTGGGGTGGTCAGCAGCTGGCTGAACAGGAGCCAGCACTGCCCAGGTGCCCAAGAAGGCCTTGGTTTGTACCAGGAACAGTGTGGCCAGCTGGACCAGGGCAGTGATCACCCTCCTGTACCGGAGAGGCCACACCTGGAGCCTGTGTCCAGCTCGGGGACCATCACTTCAGGAAAGACACTGAGGCACTGGAACACGTCCAGAGGATGATGAATCCAGTGAAGGGTTTGGACCCTAAGACTTATAAAGAGCAGCTGAGGGAGCTGAGGCCGCTCGGCCTCACTCGGCTCTGCCTCGCTCGCCGCTAGGGGGAGCTGCGCCAGGCCCTGTCC
>NW_008660828.1:0-29503 GCF_000695815.1 Acanthisitta chloris
TGTATAAATTTTGCTAATTTTTTTTAAAAATTAAGATCTTGACTACAAGGAACTGAGAATATGTTAAGTCTTAGCCCCTCCTTGAACTCAGGGAAAAGGGGAGCAGAGTCTTCTAGCAATAACCCATTTAAATTATAGGAGGCACCTGAAGGAAATTGTTTTATTATTGCCAGTAAAGAATTAATAGCTCCAAAAGCAAGATTCTGTTTCATGGTCTAGTCTAGATTTTAAATTCAAATCCACTGCCTGAATATATCTATTAATTGCAACAGTAGCTTAGTGAGATTAACTGGTATTTGTGTGAGTTTGCCCATCACAGAAGAGAATTTGCACCATGTGGGTTAGCTCATCAACATACAGATAATGGAGAGAGGTGTCGAGTTTATTGCAATCAGCAGGTGAATAGAAGAGATTCTCTCACTGAAGGCACAAATATATATATATATAAAATCAGGGAAAAGATCAGCAGTGTGTGGTTCTGCTTCAGTTAAGGATTGTGTGAGGTTTTTTTCCTTTGAAATATACTGTAAGGGACACAGAGGGGATTAAGTATTATTACAGCTGAAATCAGGAGCTGCTCTTACCTTGGGGATAATTTGGCTTGTTCTCAGCAGAACTTCAGAAGCTTTGCTAAAATCTTACCCTCCTGCTGCCCTTTCTACAAAGTGCTGGCAGGTAGCAAACAGCCAGCACCAAGCCCAGTGCCACTGCTGCATGTGGATAACCCCATGGCTAGAAAACATTAGAGCTACCATTGGCAGAGAAGCAGTTGTATCCCTAAGAAACCAAGCATTTTGCCCTTTATGCGTTGCTATTTTCACCTCTTACAACTAGATTTTAAACAAACAGAACTGAAGCAATTCTAACATATTATCAACTGTTTTAAAGACCACAACCAATATCAATGATCAAAGCATAAATTGTGCATAACACAACTTCAAAATGTCCTGCATAGTACTGTAGGCTACTCCAAAAAGCAGTTATCTCCCCATTATTCAGTATAAAAAAAGTGTAGGTGTGAATAGCATGATAATCAAGATCTTGCAATGTATTGCAAGTATTGGGCACTGAAGACACAAGTTTTTGAGGATATAATACAAGAAACATGCCAGTAATCATCCTTTACCCCCAATACCAAATCAATCACTTAAACAAGATTATTTACTGCCTGGAAAACAAACACAAAACCTCATTGTGAAATCCAGAACAAGAAGATATTTCTATATGGCCAAATCCACTAGGAGAAGGGATGGATTTTTAAAAAATTTGTTTCATGGTGTTTTGTTTGTCTATTGCAGTCAAAAAATCACATTAGGAAAGTGCATGGACTGTCCAGCTATGGATGTTCCTTGAAAGTGTCACTTACAATGGTATTCTCTGCATTTAGTTGTGGGTGCATGGTATCTGGCATAGCAGAAGGATAATGGTGAGTAAATTGTTCTTATTCCAGATCCAAATCTTCACAGATCCAACATTTTGATTTAGCAATTCAGCTTGAATTTGCTTAGCATTGCACAGCTATGAGAGAAGTGAAATTAGGGTGATTTGCTAACAAGGGTTTTCAGGAGTGTGTTTCTTCCTATTGAAGGTTATTAGAGAAGTTCCTGTGGAGGCCTGAGATTAAAGCCATGCTCATCATGAAAACCACCTCTACCAGTCACTGATGAAATGCTGTGCCAAGATGTCATTGCAAAGTTTGCACAGTAGTTATGCTCATAATTTATAGCAATTACTTCTATCTATTAATGGTGCATGTGCTTGACTAAATTGACAGTTGAGTTTTATATGTCCTGTATTTAAAAGTAAATATGTTGGATTTATCACAGTTGCAGCTTTGCATAAGCCCATATTTGCCCAATGAATTGCAGTAAAATTTGCCAAATGCATGTTTCTATCTTCACTATGCATAGTTTTGGTCACAGCTGGTGGCAAATCTGTTACTAGGCAGACACATCAGCTGAAGAATCTGTCTTTATAGAATCATGAGGGTTGCAAGAGATCTTTAAGATCATCAAGTCCAACCATCCATCAGCACTACCAGTGACCCGTAAACCACATCACTCAGTGCCAGATCCAGACACCTCTTAAACACCTCCAGGGCTCATGACTCCACCACTTCCCTGGGCAATATTCCAGTTCCTGAACACCCTAACAGGGAAAATTTATTTCTATTATCTACTGTGAATGTTCCCTGTCTCAGCTTGTGGCCATTCCCTCTAGTCCTCTCCCTGCAGCCATGGCAGGAGATAAACTCCTATCTCACCACAACCTCCTTTCAGGCAGCTGTAGAGAGCCATGAGGTCACTCCTGAGCCTTCACACAAATTTTCTGTAGCACAGACCTTGTATGAATCATGAAGAGCAGATTAAAGTGTGCAGACACAGGATTTCTTCCAAAAACCTACGTGTATGGAATTTGCTGCTGGTAATGAAAAATGAGAAGCATTTTGCTGCTTCACAGTAAATACAAGTGTTTGTACAGTGCTTGAATGTAGTGTCTTTGGTTTAAATGCAGACTGGACTCTGAAGTAACTACACTGTGGTTGAGATAGAATCTTTCTAAGCAAGAATCTGTGGAAAGATTCCCACTGTTGATTGTGAGATCAAGTTAAACAGATAACTAACTGCAAATCTAACTGTGGGGCTGAAAGATAAATGGCATAAATTGCTACCTAGACAGCAACCAGGGCTGCAAAACAAATGTTACCCACACACCTTTACCTGTGACTGAAAAAAAAATAAAAGCAAATAGGTAAAGATGTCTGTTATCAAGATGACACAGGCAATTAAGGTGGCAAGAA
Organism: Acanthisitta chloris; assembly: GCF_000695815.1. Classification (NCBI taxonomy): domain Eukaryota; kingdom Metazoa; phylum Chordata; class Aves; order Passeriformes; family Acanthisittidae; genus Acanthisitta; species Acanthisitta chloris. Next base: position 2,801 of record NW_008660828.1, read on the forward strand.
CAAGATTTTTTGCTTCTGAAGTCATGCAAAATACATATTATTTAATTATGTTATGCAGGCATATATTTATAAATGAAGTATTCCAATGCATCTAAAAAATTAAGATGGCAATATCAAAAGCTGGAAACACTGATCAAATTTAGAATACATTCAAAGACATGTATGGAGCAAAGAAGATGGTGGTAGAAGATAACAGCCCACTCAAAATTTATGCTAGGTGAGAAACAAGGAATATATTGTGATTCAGATAAGCAAGCAACAATGAAGAAAAGACAACAAAGGATCCTAGCTAGTAAGTGAAAGAGAGCAGAGAGGAGAAATCAGGAATGAATAGTAATGAAATCAAAGTCACTGAGTGGAATGTAATTGTTAAGAGCAGGAGACTACAGAGGAATATGGATGGCATTTCTGAAACTGTCAAAGCAAAAAGGCAAGATTGTGTGTGATTGGAACTCAGGCAGAAGCATATGCAAAGTGTTTATACTACCTGACTACCTGCAACAGCAATAGAACTAACTAGGTGAGTATGTAGAAGTCTTTGCCAACTTTATGGTCATGCTTGTCCTGAAGTAAGATGAGGCAAATAGGAGCACATTTGGATTTCTTGTCACACACACAAAACAGCAATAGCTCCTCTTGTATTGATGGCATGGTGTAGGCTCTTCCACAATCAAGAGGAAAGCAAAGCAATCTCTAAGAATTCGAAGACATGAATTACAGGCTTAGCATTTAAAAGTATCTTTGTTTGCAAAGGAACCTGAATTCGCCAAATAATCTGCCCAGTACTATTGTTCAGATGGATGTCTTCAGATACCTTATTCAGATTTAATACAGAAAGGTCATAAAGTGATGGTCAGTACAGAAATTGCCATACTAAAATTCTGCTTGCTCTGGAATTACTTACCTTTAAGTGCAACAACTATATCTTAAAATCAAGAGATTTAGGAAGATGATTAAAAACAGTATCTGCACTTGATACTGGTTATCTCTAAGGTGAAAATGAAAAGAAACCTCATTCCTATTTTGCAGCAAATACAATTATTTTCAGGTTCATAAAAGAAAAAAACACCCCAAAACCTTCACAGAATCACAGAATGGGTAAGGTTTGAAGGGACCACCAACCTCCCTGCTCAAGCAGGGTCATCCTAGAGCATGCTGCACAGGATTGTGTGCACACAGTTCTTGAATATCTCCAGTGAGGAAGACTCCACAACCTCTCTGGGCAATGTGCTCCAGTATGCTGACACCTACACAGTAAAGCTCTTCTTCATATTCAATTGGAAATTCCTGTGCATCACTTTCTGCCCATTGTCTCTTGTCTTATTCTTGGCACCACCAAGCAGAGCTTGGCTCCATCCCCTTGACACTCTCCCTTCAGATACTTATTTACATTGATGAGGTCCCTCTCAGTCATCTATTCTCAAGGATGAACAGACCCAATTCTCTTAGCCTGTCCTCCTAAGAGACATGGTCAAGACCCTCAATCATCTTAATAATAGTAAATAATGACTATGCGTAAGATCCTCAAGTTAATCTCTTTATATCTAATATGATAAGTAAATGAAATACTAAGCAAATTCAGAAGTAAAACAGAATGACTCTCCCACAGTTATATGGGACAAATAAAACATGTAGTCTGTCTTTTATAGCCCACCCCAAATGATTATTTTTCAATTGAATACATTTAAATTATTTGATGCTATTTGAACCAAAACATCAGAGATCCACCTCAAGCCTTTCAAAGGTTCAAATTCAAGGTTTTACATTAAAGTTCAACATTACCAATTGCTAGTATTATAAACTACTTTCTCTAGAAGAAGAGAACTCCATGGTTTATGTTTTCGACATCTTCATAATTAAATTTTTACTTCATCATAGTTACAAGTTTTATCAGCTTGCTAAGGACAGAACCAAAAATGGCCTGATGTTTAAAACTTGGTTGTAAAGGGCCTAATCAGGATCAGCTTCTCACTGTACAGGAAATGAGTTAAAACAGCATTAAACTAATCAGCACATTGAACTTTGTCTGCAGCTATAATTTCTAAGGGCTTAAAATCAGCTCCCTTATTTAAAGCACAAAGCAGGTTTCTCCACACATAAGGAGCAACAGTGCTAAGCTCTCTGAAGGAATGAAAAGCATTTCCATCTCTTCTATGTATCAGGCATATTTAATACATGACAAAAATTCACACACATACACATTATAAGCAAGAAAGAGACATATATAATACAAAATCCCTTTGCCTAAGGAAGTTTAACCTACAGTTCTCATCTTCCTTAAGTGTGTTAGAGCTCATATTCACATCTTAATAACTCCATTCTGCAGAAGTGAATGAAAAATCCACTGGGACAAAAAAAAAGGAAGGAGATGTCCAAGACATCCAGCTGTAGCCTTGTGAACAAGGTTGTCACCTGGCTAGAAACTACAGAGGATTTGTGTATTGTAACAGGATTTTGACTGTATGACTTCAACTGTGCCATGGATACAGAGAAGACTGGAATTTAGGTCATCTTCTATCACTACGAAATTCTATGCTGTTAAAAGAATGCATCATTTTTGGATGGGGGCCAAGAAAATATTTGTAAGAATCAAGAAGAGGAAATATATTTGCAAATGAAGTCTGGGAAAGACAATGGAAATGTGGTGTCTTATATCAGCTGCATTATGCCTAGAAAAGCAAAAATAACCCCAAAACACAGCTTTAATGTGTTAAACCTCTTATTTAGTCTGGAAAAAAAGGTATAATCAGATATACTGGGCTTGAAATAATCAAAATCACTGCAAAAATAGCTATCTAAAAATTCAGTTTCCTAAATAATGAATATCCTGCTCCCTTCAATGTGGTGTCTTATATCAGCTGCATTATGCCTAGAAAAGCAAAAATAACCCCAAAACACAGCTTTAATGTGTTAAACCTCTTATTTAGTCTGGAAAAAAAGGTATAATCAGATATACTGGGCTTGAAATAATCAAAATCACTGCAAAAATAGCTATCTAAAAATTCAGTTTCCTAAATAATGAATATCCTGCTCCCTTCCCTAAGCAGCTTCTCCACTAGAGTAATCATGACCAAATCCCTGTACTGTGTCTTTCTGTGCCTCAAAATGAGGTCAAGAACTATGCAGTACTTGTGAAATTAAGCATTTTCAAGCAATAATCCAAAATCTGAAAATGAAGCAGGAACCTATCCAACATTAGATAATAGAAATCAGGAAAGACAGTGTCTGGGACTCTAACCCCTTCTCTGCTGCCAAGTATCTGGCTAAAGATTGTATGCAGATCTGTCCACCTGGAAGCTGAAGGCCACAATTTTATGCTGTGTTTTGACATGTACAATTGAACATTCAAAGAACTAGACAGGGATCATTATTCTCCTTTACAGCACTGCCACAAAGGTGATGGTAGTGGCACTGATCATATTTTATGATACAAAGCAATTATTTTACTGTTCAGCTAGTGGGAGACCCAAGTCAGGTTTTTTTTCTGTGTCTAGAACTCAATATTTGTAACTTCTATCTATTAGCAAATGTCCTAGCTCCTAGATAGAAAGCAAGCCCAGAGGGCATTTTGTCTCTCAGAGTGGCAAAATTCATGAATAACATAAGTGAGGAGGAAAGTATAGATTTTTTAGCTTTAGATGAGGGCACTTATCTGAGAGAAGGGAGACACAAGCAGATTCAGATTTGCATTGTAGTGGATGAAGGGAGTGAAACTTCTGTAACATGATTTACCTGAATAATTTTGATGCATTCCTTGAGATGAATCACACCCTAAAAACATCTATTTCTCTGCATAAAGTCGAGTGCCAGACTCTAAATCCTGCTGCAGTCAAAAGAGAAAACAACATTTATGTGGTGACTAGAAATCAGTGTTTTAAAGGTCTCATAGCACATGCTATGTAATTAACACAGAAATGCCACATTAACATTAAAATTGTTACATAATAAAGTCTTCCTAGTATCTATCCCTTTTCTTAGACGTTATGCTCATCCTTCCCATGTCCTGCTGGGTCCAAAGGTTGACTCTTCAGTCTTCCTCACGAATGACAGGGGTGGGAGGTCATAGTGGGGTCACCGTGAGCTGTCAGCATCCTCTGGTCTTCACCAGAAAAAGTGTCACATTTCTTTCCCAGGCTTGGGCACTGCTTTAGGCTCTTTTTAAATGTTTCCCTGTGGCAGACCCTCTCCTTACCCCAGCTGCCAGGTATAGTCTAGCAGTGGCCTCTAGCCCCAACCCCATGCACACAAAGGGCTATGGTTTGTCAGGTAGTGACAGGCAGGAGGTTTGTTTGTCCAGCAGGATCACCCCCAGAGCTGAAACTGGAGCAGGGGAGACAACAGTCACTGGCAGGAACTCAGGGCTTAAACCAGCAACACCCAGCTCAGGCCAGACCAAATCTGAGCCCCTGAACTGCTAGGTCAGTACAGAGCCAGGACATCCCCCAGTGTATTTACTGAGCTGCACTGAGTACCTAGATCCCATATGGGTAATATCATTAATCTCCAAGGTAAGCCATGAAGATGTCTGGCCTTGCTAAGGACTAACTATGGACTCTTAATGACCAAGTGTAAGGCAAATTGTCTACTGGAAATTAAGTCTGCAAAGCTGATTTTTCTGATGTGATTAATAGTTACCTTCTATGTCCTCGAAAACAGGGAAGAGAAGGAAAAGGAGAAGCCTGGGGTGATCTTGGCCCTAAAACAGTTAGTTGGTAAAACCAACTGTGCAGCTGGGAAGTATCTATTCACTTGTGTGCAGAAGCACAATCAACTGAATGAAATCTTGACCTTCAACTTGCCTCACAGTTCCCTAAAATCTCCTAATCTCTCAGAGAAGGAAGCTCCAAGTTCAAGGAATGTGAGATGACTTCAAATCCAATAAACTTAGAAATTAAGCAATATGGTTTTAGATACAATGAAGAAGTAACAGGTACTGCTGCTTTTCTGGACATAGAATCAAAGAATGCAATACCCAATTTGTCTCCTATATTCATTCAATACATTCCTACAGATTTTACTGCACTGATTCCCTTACCCCCTTCTTTGCTGTTTATTTGAAACTCATCTAAAGGACAATATTGTATATTTGGATTTTGATTAGAAAAAATCCTGGTTTTTCTTCTTGGCTGAAAGGACAGAAGAAGGGATACCATACCAATATTTTACTGATCACTGAGTGTTTCTGGTCCTAAATTTTCCATTAACCTAGAAAATAATAATGTATGGTAAAACTTTATCCATTGGTGATTTCAAGCAGAAGCATCTGGCATTACTGAAACAATATTCATATTTTCTATTCTATGTAAAATAATCTATTATGGGAAAGTTCCTCACACCCTCTCTTCTGTTAAGCAAGTCCTTAAAATTTTAGGAAGTGAAATCAACCCTTTTTTTGAAGCTTAGAGAGACAATTTATCTATACTGAACAAGCTCTGAGAATGACTGAAATCTGTACTGCTGAGGAGAACCATAATAAAGAACAACTACATTTGAGCTGATGAATTTTCTTACAATTAAGTTTAAAGCAAGAAAAAGAATGCAATAATAGTTTATATCAAATACATGCCACGAAACTGCTGTAGTTGCTTGGCAACCAGGATCAGACTTTTTGGAGAACAGTAAATACCTACAGTGATCTGCAGAGATTTGCTGTGACACAAAGAAGCAGCTGACACTCCTTGACAAGTTGGTTTGCCCACTATGTGAGTTTGGTCTCTGTGTTCTATTCTGTTTAGACTACTGATAGTGTTATAGTCACTTTTTTCTTCCCTATTTATATTGGCAAACAACTTTCAGGTGAACCTTTTTAAAATTTTCCTCTGTTCAGCTTCCAATATAATATTGAAGGTTTCTCGGAGCACCTTCATTTGCTTATTCCATAAGTTACTGACTTTGAGTCACTACTGCTGGGGAGATGTTACCATCAGCAGAGATACAGTTTTTCCTCCAAGGTGAACTACTTTTAAAATTTTGGAAAAAGAAGTAAAACTTGCTCTCAGCAAAAAAAATGCAATCTTTTTGCTTGGAGTAAGTGCTTTCTACAGAGATACTCCATTACCTCCTGTGTTCCAGATGAAGCAGTTAATGTGCTGGTAAAACAACCTCTCCACCAAAGCAGCAGTAGATCATACATTAGAGGTATGAACTTTATTGAACACATGGAGTGATTTCCTTTAAAGAGAACTTAACTCCCTCTAGACCAAGCTCCTCATCAATAGTGCAATGGAAGATCAACATACAAGGACTAAAAAAAGAAATCATACTGCAAACTTCCCTTTTTGTTTTGCTAGTTGAGGTTCATCAGGTGTAGCCTACTCGTACAAAGACTAAAAAAAGAAATCATACTGTAAACTTTCCTTTTTTTTTGCTGGTTGAGGTTCATCAGGTGTAGCCTACTCAGAGCCACTGTCTATCATAAAGATTTCCTTCTGTTTTACCATAGAAAAAGAGCTAAGTATTCAGAACCAGTAAGAATGACAAAGGTACCATGATACCCTTGTACCTCTTACACTTTATTCTTCCTTTGATTAAAGACTTTATATTGTTTATATAAATGCATTTGTTCTCTCACAGCCTCCCCTTTCAATTTTCACCTTCCAACATACTGCCTAAGGTTCAGATTACTGTGTTGTCAAGAAAGGTCTTTAAAAAAGAATTAGAATATGGCACCACCTTCGTGAAAAGAGGAGAATTCATTTACAACCTACAGCTATAATAAATTTCTCTAAGAGAAACGTCAGCAGGTTAATGTTCCCATCCTGTGGACAGGTTATCTAATGATAAAGGACAAGAGTTTAAATAACACTAAGATAAAACTCAGTAACTTACAAGACTAAATATGCTTCAAAGGGGTTAAAGCCAGACACAAAAGTATAAAACACTGCAGAATCTGCAAGAGAGTGTTTTATCACCTTTTTCTTCTATCTGACTACAGTGGATGAGTAAATAAAAGGTAACTCCATTTGATTTAACTGTCTGTGGAGAATAGCATGAAACTAAAGCAAGCCATAAAACAGTAAGCAAAAATTCTAAGTGTTTCTAGTTATCCTGGCACATACTCAGATGCCACACCTGTCATTAATGCATGAATAAGATAATGCTGCAACAAAGACCTTTTTTTTCTGTTTAATACTCTTCTAGCAAAAGTGTTGTCCATTAATAGACACATGTAGATTGTGATTTCATAGAAATTCCTTATGGATGTTCACAAGAAGAGACCTACTGATGGGACTACAAAGGGAGGTTCAGAATTCATTTGTAGGTACTAATTCCAAACAATACACTTAGTTTTTCTTATCTCCTGGGAGTTCACTCTACCTTTGGTTCCTCATTTAACATAACATCACTGAGCTGTAATACTGCTTCACATATGAGAGGTTCAGCAATTTAACTGTTTTAGTGGCCTTAAAGTGATTATACCTGAAACACAGAACGTGAAAAAGCCTTTTGATGCTTAACACCTATAAACCTGTCATTGTAGATCATGGAAAATCTATTATACCAGTGAACACTTTCTGCTTCAAATCGAGATGAGCAGGCAAACCTTTTATGGCAATTTGAAAGGCATTTAATGGTGTGAATCGCTATCCAGAAGATTTTTATATATGTATGAAGTCCAATATAATACTTGAGCTTAAGAAGGCAACAAGCATTAGCTAGTAATTCTGTCACTTCATAGGTTGTACCAACTGTTAAGGCAAATGACACTGGAGGACTTAGCAGAAAGCAAAACAAAACAGAATATACAACAGCTACCTCATGGTGTCATGTGAAAACATCACATTTAAATGATATGTTAGTTAAAACATTACAGGGCATGGAAGGAAAAGAAACCAAACAAAACCCACCAGAAACTAAAACCCACAAAAAAAACCCAACAAAAAACCCCAGAAACAAACAAACAAACAAAAATAAATCCCAAAACAAAACCAAACACAACCATCCTCAAAAAACCCAACAAACAACCTCCACCAAAAAAGACAAGGGAAGAGAAATCTGGAGATAAACCTTATTGATTATTTGATAATGGCAGCAAACCTTCCATGAATCAATATACCTTATACTTCCCCTCAACAAACTCAGGTGGAGTATTGCCCACTACTTATATAATCAGTTTGTTAATTCAGTTGACATCTGTCCCATTACTAGGGAAGAGTTTTCCATGCAGAACCTCAATATACTTTATAAAGTTGTTAACAGATTAAAAATTATGTACCTACTCAAGTAGGTCTTGCTTTCTTTGTGGGTATAAAGGCTTTCACAATCATTTGTGTGTTTGTGTTTTTTTGTTTAATTATCAAAAATCACAAAACTATCAGCAAGGCTAAACTTCTCTAGATTAGATTTTCAAATGGTGACTCTCTAGTGCTTCTAACTTATGCAGACATAAAGTTTTGGTGTCCAGTTTTTTGCAAATTGAGTAGTCATGTTCTCTTTAGGTGAGCTGAGTAATGCAGGGGATAAAACACCCACACTGAAACAACTGGAAATAACCAAAATTAAATGCTCAGGAAACAAATCAAGCAAAGTAGGCATGTACTCAAAAAAAATCAGCAACTGTTCCAAAGGCCACTGGCTAACTTTGGATTCATGGAGGTTGCACCTGGCCAAAACAGCAAGGACAGGTCAACTATATCTGCTGGGTCATAGAATCATCAAGGCTGGAGGAGAAGTCTAACCATTAACTTGTCACTGCTAGAACCCCTAAACCCTAAACCAGATCCTCCAGTGTCAGATCCAAATGCTCCTTAAACACTCCTAGGGATGGTGACTCCACCACCTCACTGGGCAATCTATTCCAATGCGTGACATTGTTTCCTGGACTCTTTGTTTTAAAAGGCAAATCTTTCCTCACTACATTGAATGAGCTTCTGAAAAGCATGCAGGGACAAGGCCTCTGAGATACTGAATTAATATGAGTGTTACAGAATTTATTGCTTCAGGAGGTGAACTGGAAGGTTGACTGAGAGTGGAACAGCAGGTTCTTAGAACTGCATCAGGATACAGTACTGAAAACAAAAATAAAGTGCTGCTGCCAGTATAAAGTAGTTTACAAACCTCTCAGGTGCCATGAGGAGCAGGTAGGTGTAGAGGTGCATTAGTTGTAGAATGTAATATTTCCCTACCCAAGCACTACTGCTAGGGATAAAATGAAACCTAAATTCTCTTCCATTGCTTAAATGATGATTTGTTTCAATAATCATATTGGTCAGTAAACTGAAATGCTTAGAAGCAATAGGTTGAATTGCTTATGACTGTAATAGCAGCAGCTTTACTTTACCCATCACAGTCTGCACATTGAATGCTAATATTTTGATAGTAATAAATAAATAAATAGGCCATCATTGGCAGTTGAGCAAAGGAATAAAATAGCTGCACTATCCACATAATGTTAATGCCCTGAAAAGAGAATGTATTGCAAAATCATCCTCTCATGTACACAGCTTCATTTTTACTAGACAAAGATGATTTTCCCATGGAAGTTAAATAATGTTTTATACACAATTGTGAGGAAAAGTGCAGTTTTTGGAATGAAGAAGGAGGATGAACTCAAATTCTGACATTCCTGAGCACATATTTCTTTTCATGAACCTGAAGGATCTTTGTGCAGAATGACGCCCACATCCACAGTAGAGGGGAAAAATCCATTTTATTTTAGTGTGATGGTCCAGCTGAGTAGTACCTTTTTCTTGATGACAGCCTGCACTAAAGCTGTATTGACAAATGTCAGGTTATTGTCATGACCAGGATACAGAGTAAGGAACCAACAAACCCATCCCTGTTCTTGGAAATCTCACTTTCCTTTTCTGTCCTACGTTTGCTGATTTCTTGTATGCTCTGACACATTTGCTGCCAGCACTGTGGGGAAATGGACCATGTTTCCATGTGCCTGTAAAATGCCAATCTCACTTAAGAAACTTCACAGGTTACAGAAAAAAGTAAGGAAAAATAGTCACTGTGTCATTTCAGTTCATTGAGTTGTATCTTTGAAGTTCCACACAGTTGCAGCTGGAATCTAAAGCAAGTAGCAGAACAGCAGATACCTCTCATAACTTTGCTGCCCTTCACCAGTCAGGGATTCAGAAAAAAGAGAAAATGTGCCCCCTCCTACAGTGTATCCTGTTTAGAAGCATGTATTTGTTTATTTTTATAATTTAAAAGAAAAGAACACAACCAATCAAACAGAACCCAAATACCTAAACAAACAATAGAACAAGTTTCTGTAGAGATCAGGGTTATAATTTATCTTTTATTAATCACTTCATTATGGTACCTTTACTTCTAGGCCCAGCAACAAAGAAGTTTTCCATAACTTATGAGCAAATACTGAGCGTTGGAGAGAATGGAAGCAGCTAAGCTACAAAATTTTCCTCAAAATAGTCAAGTGTTTGCCACATTTTTTAAGTTACTTGAAGCTTCATCTCAGATCCTGCAGTTCAGGTGGATTCTACAGCTGTATTTGTGCTTCCCAGCCCTTGGCATATCATTTCCAGTAAACAAAATATAGGAAGATCCTCTGAATGTCCAACAATATTATCCTCATAAACAACTATTTTGAAATTGATATTCTGTTATTATAAGGAAAAATTGCTATGCATTTCCTAGTCTCCTTATCAGATGCTTTTACCCATGCCTTTTAATAATATGTTCTTTGGATTGTAAATGTCATGAAAATCCTAGGCATTTATAGCCTCAAGAAGAAGAAAGGAAAAAAGAGAGCATAGATAAAGCTTCTAAATATCAAATGTCTTAACTGCCAGACTCCTTTTTTTCTGAATGCTAGAAGGAGGAAAAATGTTAGCATGAGCTAACACCCACATATAGCTTTGCTGCCTTTAAGGATGGCTCAAGGTAAGCACAAGAAATGAAGCTTTAAAATATGTTGCCAGGATCCTCCAGGCATCTTAATCTCTCAGAAATTCATCATCTATCATCAAATTTATCAGCTGGCCACTGTACCATTTTTAGACCAGACACAAAGCATGCCATTAATACCTATTAGTAACCTTATTCTTATGGATCCTGGTGTTTCATAGAAGAAATATTTTTTAGTAACCTTTCACACGTATGAAAACAAGCTCAGCATTATTAATTGGTCCTGACACAAGCAGTATTTTTGCTGTATACAACTAAGCAAAAAGCCTTACTCAGTGTAAAGCTTTCATCAAATTATCTACCAGTAAAAGCTGACAAGCTGATTGAAAGTGTCAGAGGAAGGAGGAGGTGATATATAACAACACAATTTTCATTGTGGAAAATGATATTTTTAGCCCTTACAATTTGTACTGAAACTCATTATTCTTCTCCATTATGGGGAAAGGGGAAACTCTGTAAGTGCCCAAGTCTGTGACTTCTCTAATTTTAAATCTAGTTCAAATGACTGCTTTCCACAGGGAGATGACTAAATGATATACAGCCGCTCACCAGGCATTTGTCTCCTGTTCATATTCAGGGAAAGCTATCAAGAATTAAACTCTGTGCAGCCATTACACTGGTAGGAATATTAAAGCTGGGACTGTGCTACATTAGAAGCAGCATAATAAATGATGTTGCATTGCAGTTGGTCTAGAATTAATGGCACAGGACAGATGCCTGTGTCACAAACAGAGTTACAGCACTGTAATTCAGTACCTGCTCTCAGCTGAACGCTTCTTGACACAGCATAATCACTTGCCATCCCTGTGGCCTCCTTGAGGGAATTCAAACAGCCCAATGTTTTCTTAGCACAGCAGGTTTAGTGAGCTGCCTAGACACACCCATGCACAAAACGATCTAACAGTCTTCATTATATTTACACAAATGAGAAAATTATACTAACAGCTGGTGGGAATGTGTAAAACCATTTGACAAAGCTGTTACATGTGAGATGTATGGGTTTTTTAAACTTAAAGTAGCCAAGAGGTAAATTGAAACTGATAAAAATCATTCACAGCATTGTAGAATCACAGAATATCCTGAGTTGGAACAGACCCACAAGGATCATAGAAGTCCAACTCCAGGCTCTGAACAACACAGCCCCAAGAATCACAACATTTGCCCAAGAGTGCTGTCCAAATGCTTCCTGAACTCTGGCAGGCTTGGTGCCATGACTGCTTACTTCCCTGGGAAGTTTATTCTGGTGCCCAAACACCTGGTGGGTGAAGAACCTTTTCCTGTTATCTAACCTAAACCTTCCCTGACACAGCTTCATGACATTCCCTCGGATCAGAGAATCATAGAATCAATTGGGTTGGAAGAGACCTCAAAGATCATCAAGTCCAACCCTACCGTGGTCACTAGCCCATGGCACTAAGTGCCACATCCAGTCTCAGCTTGAAAACCTCCAGGGATGGTGAATCCACCACCTCCCTGGGCAGCACATTCCAATGCCTGAGCACTCTCTCTGGAAAAAATCTCTTCCTAATATCCAGCCTCACCCTCCCCTGGCAGAGCTTGAGTCTGTGCCCTAATCTGTCACTGGTCACCAGAGAGGAGTTTAGTGCCTGCCCCTCCACTTTCCCTTGTGTGGAAACTGTGGCACTCAGTCTCCTCTTCTCTAGGCTGAACAAGCCAAGTGACCTCAGCTGCTCCTCATATGGCTTCCTCTCTAGACTCTTCATCATTTTCGTGGTACTCCTTTGGATGCTAACCATTCACTGACCTTTTGTTAGTTTGGGGGTTGAGTTTATTGCTCATTATGATTAGCATTATTATTATTAACTATTTTATATCTATATGTTAGGAAAAAAAAATCAGACCAAGGAATTTCAGTCAAGCCTTTTCTTGAAACGATGTTTCCCATTTTACAAGCAATGAAGAACATATGTGAATTTGTTATTTAACAAGGAATGTCTAAGTACAACAGATGTCTTCAATTTAATATAAATACATTTTTAAATTCTGAATATTTTTTCAGACTAATTTCAATTAATTTATTCTTTATTTCACAGAGCCAGTTATTTGCAGTATTTGCATTAAACCCTCATTATACTCTTGACTAAGACTCCACTGATCTCTTTGACTCTACTGAGACAAAGAAAGTAACAGTTTTGACTCTGCAGCACTTTCCAGGGGATAATCCCCTAAAGCCACAGGGAGGATAAAGAAGTATCTTGCCCAAGGTCACACAGAAAGAAAGTACTGTACCTGATTTTTAGTTCAGTGAACTCTTTGCTAGACTGTGCATGAAAAACATTCCCAGGCCTCACTTAGAAGCAAGAAACATTTGAGGTCATGGCATACAGTGATAAAGGTCTTCACTCATGTATACCTCTACACGTTCTTCTAGCAGAGGATGCATTTTCGCCTCAAGTTCCTCACTTCCAATGCAAAGTGAACCAAGAGAGGTCTGTTTTAGCAGAGGATGCATTTTTGCCTCAAGTTCCTCACTTCCGATGCAAAGTGAACCAAGAGAGGTCTGTTAACTGCAAAAACAAAACTGTTTTTGTGTAAAATGTACCAGGGGAAAAAATCAAGCTTGATACTTTCTCTCCCCTAGTTCTTCTATATTTCAAGGTTGAGGCAATTCAGAGAAAACATATACTGACCAAGATTAGCTGCAAACACAAAACACATTCAGCAATTATTGGAAAGAAAATAAAACTACAAAGGTATAAGTCACACTGGAAGCAAACTGCAGAAAATTCTTTAGAAACCAATAAATTCCCAGTAGAAACTAGAAATTCTTTTAACAGGGAACAGAACAACCTGTCTTTTTCTTCTCCAGTGTAAGAGACCATTAAGATTTGAAATTGTCATTGAAAACTTGCCCTTTGGACTCCCAGTCTGTAAATGAGAATTTAAAAACTTGTGTTTTCCACTGGATGATCACAGAGTCTAGATGGGATCTTTACAGACCCTCTTCAAGACATCTATTCAATGCTAACAGAATTATTTGAGCATTTCATAGGAAGACTGATAGTCAAACTTCTGTCTACTGGCTTTATACATAAATAGTCTATTTAGATGTAAAAAAGCTCCCCAAAACACTGAATATCAGCGCAAAAAAGTAAGAATGTGTAAATTCTCATTTTGTGGAGGTAGAACTGAATTTCCCTGCATAGGTAGCCAGTGGCTATCTCATGACTGAAGTCCACATGACCGGGGCAGCAACTCCATGTCAGGAACTGCAAGATACAGTTTATAGTCTTGCAAGCCAAATGCTCACCATACTTTACTTCTATAGAAAAAAAACCCCACTGAATCATGAAATAGAAAGTTGATTTAGGTTATACTGTGCAGCTCCAGAAAGTAGTTAGTGGGAAAACCCAAATCCCTTTTGGCTTTCTCTCCCTTTTCTCAGTCCCTTGGCAGAATTCAACACAAAAGAGCTTTGCAATGCCTCTCACCCCAGCAACCACTTCAGGCTGTTAAAATAACTCTGGCCTGAGTCACTGAGGAGAGTGGCTGGAGTAACAGGATGCTGGTTGCATCTATCCCAGTTCTCTGCTCATCCTCCAAACAAGGTCAGCGGCACACAAAATGCAGAGATGAAATATTGAAAGCTTCATGGAACTTTTATACCACCAGTCTGTGGTCAGTTGAGACCTGCAAATGGACTTGAGTACTGTGGCATTACATGAAATACTTGGCTGAAAGATGAGTTTGGCCCACTCTAACAGACAGACTTGAATACTACATGAGAAGAAATGAAGACTCCAGACCAGTAAAGTTCAAGGTTTTTCCAAAATCTACAGCATATTATTGTTATTATTGAGATAGCACATTTGCTAATCATTATAATTTAGAATAATGCATCATTTTGTTATGTATTTACAAAATTGCCTCTTGAAAATTCTGAGGTGAGCAAGTATCCTTGTCTTGCTAGGATACCAGTAGGAGCAGATGGAGAACAGCACATCAGATCCACTCATGGCTACTTCATTTTGTGTTTTCAAGTGTTTTTACCACCAAAAGGAAAAAGCTTTGCAGAATTCTGAGAAGCACTCTCCACATTTAGTTTTGTTTTTCTTATTTCATAGTATACATTATTATTCTAGTGCTGCCTGAAGCCTCATGCAAGTTGTAGTTGCCATTTTATCAAGGTTGATTCAAAAAGAAAAAAAAAAAGGAGGAGGATAGGTCTATTCCAAAAACAGAAGGCTAAATTAACTTGCAAATTCTGTGCCTGGTGGTGCATGATTGTTCAAAAGTTCATAAGAAAATTATTTCCTTGGTGGAAAGAGGTCAGGATCTGAAAGTCAACTTGATACCTAATCAAGAAAAAGAACAAAATCACTAGTAATAAAGTTTCTGCAGGTCAAGCATTTCCTTGGGCAACTTCTATGGAAGCTGACTATTCCTGAAATAGACTTTAAATTACATCTTTGCAATTCTATTATCTTTAGTATGGCAGAATTTGAGGATGCAATTTGATGAGAAATCAGTTTGATAAAGGACACTGCAAATAAAATCGAGTTCTGATTACTACACAGAAAATAAAATATAATCTAATTCGATTTTAGATTAGTGTTGATTACAAAGCATCAGAGAACAATTCATTAAAAGTCTGCCAGGAACATATGTAGGAGCATATAAAGAAGTAAACATAAAAGCAAGTTCAATGACTTTTTTAATTATAGTCATTTCAGGACTGAACTACATATTGAAGGAAAAGAAAGGCTTTATATTTTCCTTCTTTTCTGTCCTTTGCCCTAAGTACTGGGCAAAGATTGCTCAAAGATATTGTTACTTATCAGTGGCAGAGTCCTCCAAACTAAGGTACAGACAGGTATTCATACTGGAAGGTAAAATATGTGATGGTTTTTAGCCATCAGCCTATTTTAATGATAACAGAAGAAACAGAGTCCGGAAAAAGAGGACTGAACAACCAAAAGCAGGGAATTCTTAAAATCATTTTATGATTTCATGTCGCTGTAGACATAGATGAACATGAAGGAAGAATTGGTAGACAACATAAAACTAAGCCACAGCTAATTAGGAGAAGAAAAGAATGAGGTGTGCAAAAACTAAAGACTGTTGCCAAAGAACTGTAGACAAAATCTCTCCCTATTAATATGAAAAGAAAATGAGACCAGTGACAGAAAAAAAAAAGTAAGAGAACAAGTAAGAAAATAAGAAAAATAATATTATCAGTCTGGAACAAGAAGGAAGCCAATTGAAAAGATTAATAACACAATGGTAGAGAGTGTCAAAGACAAACTTTCTAGGGCAAGTGGTAATTCAGCAACATTTGTTCTCTAGTTGGAGCCTCTATACATCCTTTAACAGACCTTTCTGCTGTCTCTAGGTTCATTGAAAAAGCAATCAGTATATTGGCTTAGCCATCTCTCAGCATTGTTTTCTGTTAAGATGTTCTCAGTGAACTCTCAATGAGAATGATAACTTTTAAAATCGTAAAAGATAAATTAATGCTACCCTATGAGTTACTTTTCCCCATTTTTGTTCACCATGGGTATTTCCAGAGACTTGATGGTATTATTCTAAAATTCTGAAGTTCTATAATAAATTGAAAGACTGTTTTGATGATCTTACTAACTTGCTTTGCTTAAAGATCTAAAACTATACAATCAAGTGAAATCACCATTTCTCTGTACAAATTGTCTTATTTTGCCCAAGCTAAAAACCTATTTTTTATACATACATATATATGTATGTATGTATTAAAAGCAGTTTCTCAGTTTGGGCAGAATAGGGTGGTCAGACACTGGGGTAGGTTGCCCAGGGAGGTAGTGGAGTCACCATCCCTGGAACTGTTCAAGAGGAGTCTGGATCTGGCACTGGAGGATATGGTTTAGGGCTTAAGAGTTTAGGGTTTAAGAGTGACAGACTAATGGCTAGACTCAATGACCTTGAAGGTCCCTTCCAACTTTGAAGATTCTATGATTCTACCCTTAACTGAGGCTTTTCTGATAGATTAAAATATCAGTGTTTAAATCTATAAGAAAAAAAATAATTATTGGCAGTACAAATTCAAAATAGAATCTATATTAAGTGACAGAAAAGGTGCTGGATTCAAAACCCTTCAATATAACCCACTGAGAGCAGATACTGAAGAACTATTTGCTTACTGCCTGCATAATATTGTTTCAAATTACAGAGTAAAACACAAGTATAAGGCCCTAGCACAGATGCAACTAGCTGCATATGGCTCTACTGATGGGGCTTTTACCAGGACTACCTATTTGAAGATACCTCAGTTTGCCAGTCACCTCCTTGAGCAATCTCTAGTTCCAAACTCTATTTATAACTTTTTTTTATCCATACTACATTGAAGCATACTTCCTTTGTCCTTCCTGCAAATTTAAATTGGAAACACCAGTTCCTGTGGCAGCTTTTTATGCATCTTGTGTAGATCCAGTTTTGTTCCATTACCTATCCCCCACCCCAAAATTATGGCTGATCCAACACTTTCACAGGAATTGTTAATGAAAAGCAGTTGGGTTGTTTGTTGTGGCTATCTGAAATGATTTTGAACCTGTGGTAGAATGGAGAAGCTACTGCAGTACAGAAACCAGTAAACTGTAGGAGCTAGCAGTGACAGTCTATACTCCTAGCATGGTGATGTATCTCTCATAACCACCTATTAGGATCATATCATGAAAACAGAAGCTTTCAGTAGGTAGGTCACTATATTTTCAGAATTTCCAAATAACAAAAGCCATTATAGAGAGCTTTAGAAGGGTGCTGGTGGGTTTTTATAAGCTATAGTGTGCATTATGAAGTCTAAAAAGTAATGGCCAACACATTTATTAATAAACACCACATTCTGAGAGTGCTTTCCTCTCCTAAAACACAGAAGGAAACACATTTTATTGTCACAAGAGGGTATAAAACTGTCTCTAAGCAAAGCATCACAAAAAAGCCATAAAAGTAATGTGCATTGCTTATAGCTCTCTCTTCACCTTTCACTGTGATTCACTGCTCATCTGTTTTACCAACACATCTTTTAAAAACATTTCTATTGATCAAACTTTGCCTTTCCCACTTCTAATGAAATGTTAGATTTCTGTTCTTTCAGTTTCTCCCTAATCATCATTGTCTCCTGGTTCCCTCTTATCACAGTAAGAAAATTTTTCTCCATGTGCTTCTTGCATATTGAATAGATTGGTATTCTAAGGTGTTTATACAGTGATGGTTTTGCTTTACTGATATTAAATGGATCTAGGACTTGAACAGCCAAAGGTTCACATCTGCATTTCCATTCATTCCACAAAGCTCATGTGAAGTCAGGCAACAAAAAATGTTCTGAAAACAGATAAAATGGTCATTCCATCTAACTGGTAGGATAACCAGAACATACAGGTACTCTAGATTTACTGCTGCTGACAGGTCCCTTCCTGAAGAAAGTGGTCAGAGTCTTCCTCAATGTACTGACCAAGTGCAGTGCTAGTGGTACTGGTGTTGCTACCTACTTTTCAAATATTTCCTCAGAGTTTATGAATGCAGATTTCAATCTTTGTGAACTAGAAATTCTTACCCAGAACTAGAAAGAGTAGCCAATATCAGTGAGGACTCAAATCTTACTGATGATACACAAACCTGACTGTACCCAAGAGAGCAGAGGAAGAGGAATCATGGAATCATTACTTTCCTGCAGTGTGATGGGGACTAGCCATGCACCACAGCCACGTTCGGTGTCAAGTTCCTGGTACAAAAAGGAGCCTAATACAGAGCTTTGATCGATTCAAGTACTGAGAAGTGGACCATTCTGAAAAAGCACACATTAAAACACTTCTAAGGATGATCAGACATCTGATTCATGACTGGAGGACACACTAAAATAAAACACAACAGAGCTGTGATTTAGTATGTTCTGCTACCTTCTAGTGGCTCGACACTGTTCAACAGTAGCTGGTTTTCTCTTTTTTTTAAAAAAAGTTAGAAATGCTACTATTTCCTTCTCCAGATTCACTTATGTTTTGGTTTGAACCTTTTCTCAGGAAACTTTCATTTGGGGGAATGCGTAACGGGGGAAGGAGGCACAAATATTCCTGGAAACTTTCATTTGGAGGAATGCATAACGGGGGAAGGAGGCACAAATATTCCTTCTAGTTTTGTTTTTCAGATCAAGAAGTCAGCTGTTCTAGTTGCCAATTCTTATCCTACATAAATGCTGCTTTTAATTACAACTGCATGTCTAAATACCTGCATCAATCTGCTTTTGGTTGTATTCTGAGAGCTTAAATTTAAATCCCACTCTTCTTGGAACACGGTTTCGCTCAAAATATGAATCTCATGTCTCTCCTGTCTCTAATGAAGACCTGGAAATGATGAGAGACTGAAAAAAATGGTCTGATCATGAAAGCAAAGAATCAGAAGTCTTGACTGAGAAGAGCCTGATCCTGACAAAGAGTGGCTGATAAATTGCATAATAACTACTTTGGTGAATTATATCCTCTACATCTGGGGGCAAGAAAAAAACCCTCATTTGTCTACACATGAGCACATATACTATTTACCTAGATTTACAGTAGGAACAATGGTTAAGGAGAAATATGGTCATAAACAGTGAGATACTCAGCATAAACCAGTAGCTAAACTCACTCCTAAAGTGAATTATAATTTATACAGTGCAGTAAAAGTCACTGTGACAAAAAAATAACCAGGCACTTCCACTTTATTCTGTTTTTTAAGATCAGATGTCCACTGTGACTCTTCAACCTTCCTGCTAAAAGCTGAAATAACTCCCTCAAACCACAGAGCTACATTTCCCCCTTCAGTTCTAGAAGGTCATGATGGCTTAAGTTTCTGAGCTGATGTTTATTACACCAAGTGAACTGGAAATAATGTAGAAGGCTTTTGCAATATTAACTTACAGAGCAATATAATGGTAAAAAGAAGTTGATGTAGATAAGTGTGAAGTGATGTTAGACACTAAAAACATAGAGATAAGAAAGCAGAAAGGTCTCATTAGGTTCATGTACTGGTGATGTCCCCACACTATGAATACTGAGTGGTCTGGTTCACCCATCTCATAGACTGGCAGTGTAGAACTGGAAAAACAACACAGAAGGATGACTGGCTCTTATTAAATAGAGTAGGAAGGATGGAAGAATTGTATGAGAAAGGTCTAGAAAGCTATGGGTGACATAAGAAAGGTTAACAAGGCCTTCACCATTTTCCAACAGAAAAAAAACAGGCATTCTTTTAAATCTCTCTTGGCTGATCAGGGTAAACTAGAAGAAATGCACTAGTTTATTTTAATTTCCACATTTTTTAAGTTTTTCTTTTTTTTCAGTCAGCCTGTCTTGTTCTGCTCTCCTAGGGCTTGCTATGATAGATATTAAAAATTGTCTTTAGGAAGATGAAAAGTGAACTTTAGGTTCAATGTTGAATCAAAGTGATTGAGCAGTGCTTTATGCTTAACTAAGTGCCCTGAGCCCATAAAAAAATTATAAGCACCTTTTTTAAAATGCATTTGAAATTGCTACCTTGAAATACAAAGATTATGAAATGCCTTTGAAAAATGGTACATAGACCAAAAAAAATAAAAAATATACCAGTTTTCTTCACTTGTGCAATGAAGAAGTTGCAGTTACTGATCTTTCTTTGAAAGCAATATTGCACTTGCATCCCAGTAACTTTTTTTGCAAATAAAACCTGTGTACTCTGCAAGATGAAGCAATGCTGTCATATAACCAACACTGCACTGAGCAGTCACAGTCCCAAAGGGTGAGGGAAGAATAACACTGTGGAAATACTTGTCATCTGCACAGTAATGGACAGAGATCAGTACAACAGGAACATATCCAAAAATCTTACCTCCAAGTCTGCAAACTTAGCACATGCCCAGATGAGCATCTCTTCCTGAACATCCTCTCTGGTGCAAAAACTTTATCACAATAGCCATACAGTTTTCATCAGGACTTGCTTAAACTCCCTATAGGTTGTTCATGCTCATGATGCTGTTAGCATTGACTGGAACTATGTTGCTCATGGGCAGGTGCTGCACACTAACTGCTTAAGCTCTGTGTATTTTATTGGGTTCCCTAATGCAAAGCAAAAGACATAACCACTTGGAAAATGGGGAAAGAAGAGGTGATATGAATGACACTGGCATTTCCTTCCCAAGAGGACCCACCACAACAACAGCATCAGGATTTTCAGGAGGATGGACATGGGAGTGTCACCCCAAGAACAAGGGAAATGTACCACTGCCACATCTCTCAGCTTGCACACCCCCAGGGTTTTCTCCACAAAGCTGCAACTCAGTCTGTCAGGCCACCATATTTTCCTTTTACAGGCTCTAGCAATAATTTAATTCCACTGTTCCTACTTCACATACACTGGCACATTAAACCCATTGGCAGCATTATTTCTTCCTAAGTTTGTGCTGCTTTTGACTTCCCCACAACCTTGTGTTCCACCTCCCTCCCTCCTAGCTACCTTTCTATGAAACACAGCCAATCTAATTTATATAGTCCTGTCTGCCTCTATAATTTCACACCATTTATAGCAAAAACTCCTCAAGTTTAAGTCTTAATTATTTCACATTACTTGTATGGTTATGAGCTACTTCTCACAACTTTATCTCCTTTTCAAAGAAGGATTTCCAGAACTCTTTCTTCTGAAACCTTCCAGGATACACAAGACCTCCCAGAGCTCAGATGTGATGCAGATTGACCACACTATTTATTAGACAAAATTATTTTGCTTTTAAGTTGTAATGACAAGTGTTAAACCCATGTTTTCCACTCTGGCTACATGTAATACTATCACCTCACTTACAAACCCAGCAGAGCTTAGCAGCCTGTTGTAATAAAATTTATGCCAGTCTTGTATATCATATCCCATAGATGCTTAGACAGCTTATCCTCTGAGAGAGGCACCTCATTAGTTGACTAGTTAAATCCTGAACAAATGTTCTATAGACTTGCAGTCAGAATAATGATCTCTCTGCCACATAAGAGGGGCATAAGAAATTTTAACAATTTGGGGACATCAACTTGTGCATATTTACAAACAGAAAAGCATTGGTTGAGCTACTGCAATTGCATCTTTCAGATGTTGTTCAGCATCATTATGACACATCTTTCTATATCAATATTCTCTATTGTAGGAAGTATAAGGTAGTTGATGGCAACAGGGAAGACAAAACATTCTGTACAGTATGTGACATTATCTCCACTACCTGCATGGAAACATGTCTAACTTCCCAGAAATAACCAAATGTGCAAATAACTATGTTATTGCTTCAATACATTAATTTTTAAAATAGATTTAGAAAAACATGGTGGCATATACTCTGCAAAAAATAACGGTGAACTGCAATCTATCACTCGGACTAGCAGAGTTGCTATGAAGTTGATTTTTAAAAGTCTGAAAAATTATCCTAAATACATTTTTTCTTGCATTCCTTTGCTAATACTGTCAGAAATAAATAGCTCTCCCCCACTTACGTAGGGTTGGACTCGATGATCTTTGAGGTCTCTTCCAACCGGGTTGATTCTATGATTCTATAATTACTAAAGTAATTGGCTCAGGTTTCAGAAGTTTGAATCTGCACAGCATTCTTATCCAGGCATACTAGCAAGAATACTTACATTTGAAAACACTTTTCACATCACATGCCATAAATTATCTCATATTAGTTGATGCCTGGTTAGATTGCAAAGATCCTGAGATCTACTAGAGTGATGAAAATTGCCTCATATAAATTAAAAGAATAGTAAAAACTAGATTTGCTTAAGTATTCCTTTCCTAATTCATTCTTCTAAGGGAAAAAGAACATTACTGCTTACAACCACAATTTCTGCTTTAAGCAACCAACAAATGACAGTGTTCACAGAATGTGATATTGGAGCTATAAAAAGGGAAGTTTGTTCCATTCTTCCCTTGTAAAAAAATATGGCAAAAATGAAGTCAGCATATTTTAAAGGGTTTTCTGTGTTCTTCAGTTTCTGTTATAAAGCAGAGGCTGCCTTCAAATCAGGTCAAGTTAAAAAGTCACAAACAAAAAAAAAGGCCCTTGCAATTGTATTCTATGTTTTATAGAATTTTACTGTGTTTGCCAAACAATATTATTTGCTGTCAGCCAAGACTGACATAATCTTAATTCTTCTCATTCAGGTACCATATTTCATACTGATATTGAAATATGAATAACTAAATCTGTTTGGAAATACGTAAACAACTGAAATACAAAATGAAAAAATAAACCTTGTATCAGTCCCTGTGAGCGCAAAGTAGGTATTGGCAACTGGTTGGTTGAACTCTTTTAAGAAATCCTGTTGCCTCTACTCAAACTGAACATTAGACAAGTAGCACTCACAAACTATAATTTAAAAATTAATTGTTAACAGCTCTACTCACATGCAATCACTATGATTTTTTTTTCAGCCAACTTACATAAGAATGAATTTTTTCACTGTTTAGATGTTTGGACAAATGATAGTTTATCCTTATACACAAATATGCAAAACATAATCTGAATATTTTTACAAATATTCTCTGATCAAGTTCTACTGTTATACCTACTGAGTTTCCATAGAGCCAATGGATATTAACAAAACAAAATACAAAGGTGCTTTCTGCTTGATCTCAAGGTTACAGAATAGATATCAATATTTCATAGCTCTGAAATTAACTGCTGTGTAGGGTTATGCTTTGTGTTGGGTTTTTTTTTATGGGGTTCCTTTTTAAGTTGTTGACAAGAACATTTCAATCTCAGTTTAGTTTGGCATTTTAAATCATTATTGCACAGAGAAAAAGATGGTTTTACTAATGTCCTGGTGCTGAAATGTATTGCAAAATGAAAGCCAATGCACCTGACTCTAGAAGTAGGATCACTTGTTTATTTGAAACAGGGGCATTGTGTCACCTGTACCAGAAATGATGAGACTTTTAAGAAACACCTTACTCTGAATAAATTGATTAACTTTTAATCAAACTGTTGTAGTAGAAGACAAATAGATTGAGAGAGAGAGAGAGAGGGACAATGGACAGCATTAACTTTTAATCAAGACAAAGAGATTGAGAGAGAGAGAGAGGGACAATGGACAGAAACACTGAGGAAATCAATGAGGAAGGGGAGTCTAAAAAGCCCAGATTACCTTTCCCATCCCTGCTGCTTTAACCCCACCCTATATGACCCCAAAACCCACTCACTCACTAAAACTAATTAATAAGTTTGTGAGCTGATAAAGCACTCACTATTTTTCACTGGCTTCAGAAATACCACTGAAGACTTCCACTTAAGAAAATATACTGGCTCAACTCATGGCTTGTTGTAAGTCAAAACACCATCTAATTTCTCACACTTCTCACTCTGTAAGATCCCAAGAGTACACGAAGTTCTGTATTTTGCAGTATTTTTCCCAGTGATTGCTTACATGAACAGCTTTTTTTTCATTTAAGTCTGTGAACATTTATCCTATTTCCCTGACATTTCCTTTCACTCCCTTCCCTCTCCACCTTCAAAAGAGTTTAACAAAAGTTTGCTGCACTCAGAGAGAGGCTTCTTGAAACGTAGAGATTGACTTAGTGATGACAGAGGCTTTATCTTGTTTGTCCAAAATTTACCTTTAGAGGGACAACTCCCAGCAACAAAGAGAAAATATTAATTTCCTTTTGCCCCTCCATTCCACTACTGGTAAGCAGAAACACTGCAAGCTGAGGAAGAAGGGGAATAGTCCTTTCTCAAAAGTAAACCTACTCCATTGGGATAAATAAAGCAAGAGATATTTCCAGAAAGGAGTTTGTAACAGCAACGAGGAATGAGAGGTATCTGAGAAAAGCAGGGAGCAGGAACATAACTGTACTTTGGAGGTGACAGTAACATATTGTTACCAAGGGACTATACAGATATCTGCTGTCAAATATAGCCTCTGAGTTTGAAACGACATAAACCTGAGAGAATATAAAAATTCATAGTCCTTACATAATTACAAAACTTAGTTGCAGAGGGACTCTGATATCATAAGACCAAGCATTATACAACTAAGCTTTCAAGTAGTTTGTCCTTCATTTCTCTAGCCATAATACTACTTCACATAAAAAGATAACAAAGTCCACAAATCAGAGTTATAGAAACAGCATCTCTAGGTTTACTGTGTCCTGATTTTGCCACACAGCAGGATAAAAGTCTCTTTTCCCCAGTCTTGAAAAAAAGCACTGTCCACCTTTTCTCTTTTATTAGGACTCTCTTCCCATTCTCAGACTCTTGCTCACCTTCTAATTAACAACAGCAGAGCAGTACCTGCTCTTGCTCCTGGCAAAACTATTGGTATGTTAATAGATTCTGCTCAGAAAAGATATCATGGAATAAGTTCTCTACTTATATTTGCAGAGAAGTCTATATTTATTGTTCCAAGTTATCAAGTCTTGTTTCTTCACTTTGTTCCACAATTCAGCTTTCTTATTCTCTTCTCCATCAAGATTCCTCTGTAAACTCATTTTCCCCTCTCTGTAAACTCATTTTCCCACACTGTTTTTCACCTTCCCTCTACTCCTCTCTGCTGAAGCCTCTGAAAGCTGCAAGGGCACACAGTAGAAAGGATCACATAACTTTGCAGTAGGTTTTAGAGTGTTTCCTATCTAGTAGGGTTTCAAAAGTCAAAACCAAACCAAACCAAACCAAACCAAACTATCACCCCAAACCAAACCAAACAAACAAAAACCTCATACACATATATAAACAAACAAACAAACTTGCTGGATCCAGAAAGTCAAGAGCTATTGCTGAATGTTTCTTGGGGTTATGGAAACATCTTCATGGTTTATGTGAAGACACTCCTAGCTTTCCCACACAGCTCTAGTTTACCCATAAATCATTTTTTTTCATGAATAAAGACAAATAAAACACTCTCCTGGGAAAACAAGGCTATTAGGAATTTGAGCATTCATGCAACATTAAAGATATGACAAATATAGAGCAAAGCAGCATTGCATACCAACATGGAGCTTCTTAAGAAGCTCTCAATGATTCCTAGTGAAAAAAGAATTTCTTCTTAAAAGATAAGCCTATATAGCAGTTCTGCAGCATCATATAAAAGTCCTATATTTTCAAGGCCTAAAGCAGCATTTCTATGGTCAGCAAAATGACCCATGATCTTAAAAGCTCTTTACAACCAAAATAATTCTCTGTTTCTATGACTTCACTTATAGTAGTTTTTCAATGTAACATTAAATTTAAGCCAAATTCAGGGGTTTTTTTTACATTTCTGGTAGGCAACAAACCTTAGTAGTACCTCAAGAAGTATGGCATAGTGTTGAACAAGATGATTAGGGCTTAAAACTCTTCCCCAGCCTACACTAAGCCAATATCACAAACTAGAGATACCTTCTCCCCAATATGGAAGATGTAGTAATCATGTTCTGCTACTGTGTGGGTCTAGAACTATTGCCATTCTGAGCACTTTCACATTCACACCTGTTTGGGGGATGAAATAGAGTCATTGCTCTGCAGATGTCTCAGCTTCAATTGCTTATGCATTCAGCTAATTAGCCCTTACCTGAATTTTTGGCCATTTATAACCTTAAAGTAGTGAAATCTATGGTTTCTACTTGTTGATGATTAGATTGTAAGGATACTTCCCACCCATCCTATGTAAAACTGTTTTAACCCAGAATATGCAATTAACGGACTCAGTTGTCAATTTAGTGAGCACCAAAAATTGCTAGGTTCACAAAGAAGGATTAAAGAGTACACTAGAGTCTGGTGACTAAGGCTAGAGAAGAGTGAGAGGAGATCTCATCAATACATGAGTATCTCAAAGGTAGGTGTCAAGACGATGGTACCACACTCTTTTCAGTGGTGCCCAG
>NW_008660829.1:0-9958 GCF_000695815.1 Acanthisitta chloris
CCGTGACAGCGTGACCTTCCTCGCGGAACAGGGCTGCAGCTCAGAAATTCGCAAATGGGGGAAAACGCTGCTTAAAAAAAAAAGAAATCTTCATTCCTTTTTATTTCTTTCAAAAAGGAGCTTTAGTGGGATGTGGTGTTTCCTCTCCATGAATGCCTTCTGCAAGGCTTTTTTTTTTTTTTTTTTTTATTCTTGCAAGGTTTCAAGACAAAGCTTATCTCCCTCAAAATCATATCTTGACCAATAGCCTGATGCAAACTTCAGGCATGCTGTGGTCCCTGAAATGAAATGTATTTTTAGGTCTCTGCAGATTTATGGCTTTTTGCCCCCAGCATCACTGGGACTGTTTGTCATGAGTGAATATAACATGTGTGTACATAGCTGAGAGAATCCTTGGCATATGTCCCCGCTTGCTGTAATTGCCATTCTTTTCTCCACTGTGAGCATTTCTTTTCCAGGGCCGAGCCGAGCAATTGCAAAATTCACAAAACATGGTTACACAGAGAGAGGCCCTCAGCCAAAATCTAGCCTGTTACTGCCCTGATTTTGAGAAGCCAAGCTGGGTTACTTTCTATTGATCTAAATTTGGCCTTTGTTTTTCAGCTTGCAACATGTTTCCACATACATGATTTGCACATTGTTGACAAAACAGTGTTTTTGTTAAGTTTTCTGTTTGGCTGAAAAAACAGGCTGCTGTGTCTGCCTCTGTGAGAGCTGTAAGGTTTTTAGCCTTACAGTAAGAGACAACTAGATAATTTCTGTATGAGTGTCTGTTTTGGACAACATGGATATGCAAACAGGTATCTTCCAAATCCTAGGAGTGGGAAATGAAATCTGACCTCTGAGGATAAGAGAGCTAAACTGTTGCAATTAATTCCTTTCTGGTTGTAACAGGAGTCGTTCTTGTAATCTAGTGGGAAATTGCTCAAGTGACAATCAATTTGCAGTGTTCAGTTTATACAGCTAAACACTTCAAGGCAGACTCTGTTACACTGGTTGACGATTAAATAACGTTTGAATTGGAGAACACTCCTGTTGAAATTGTAGAATCTTGCATAGAGTAACATGTTGTTCAAATAAAGAAAGCTATCATAGTCTGTTCCCAAAGGTTGTTTTTTGTAGCAAGAAAGTAATTAAGAATGAGCTTTATTTTTACAGTAAATTCATTCATGCCAACACCACCTCTAGTAAATATTTCTTCAAGAGATTTAGCACCTTTGTTTTTGTGGTTAAGAGATCAAAATGTTGGCAAGAAGGCAGACTATGTAAACATAATCGTATGTCCCATTGACTGCTTGTGTTATGAAATGGTTTGCCAAAATCCAGAGTAAAATGCCTCTCGTGCTGCAAGCCATGTTTCTTGTCAATTCTGTGCTTTCACTATGTTTCCTCTGATAGTACTAACGTTATACTAATCCTTTTGGGATGGGTGTGTCTGTCTGCCTACCACCTTGCAGACACTGACTATATTGATTAACAAGACAGACCTTACTGTACCTTATGTTTATTTGTAATAGGAAGGAATTAGCCAGAACAGGAAATGTATTGCCTTAACATAAAACTATAGAGCTTTTCTGAGTATTTTTCTTGTAAGTAGCAAAGTAGAAGACCGGTGGCAAAGTTAACCTAAACATCTCAGTATCTCCTCTTCTCATTGCATTTGTAAGCCACGGCCCTTGTGATCTTTCAGTGTGGATGCTGAATGAGCCTTCTCAGACACATTTTTTCCTGATTTCTTAATATGCCTCTGACTTCTCTTTCTTTCTAGGGGGAGCTAGAAAAACTGAATCAATCTACAGATGATATCAATCGCAGAGAGACAGAGCTGGAGGTACAGCATTCATCCATTTTCCTTTTGTGTCTGTTGGATTTTGTGAACAACAAAACAGTATTTTTGAGTAGGTTGTCTCCTGAATGCTAATTTGGCAGTAAGAGTCTGGTGATAATTTTTTTAAAGGTATGAATTGAGCTGACAGCTGGAGCAGAAAGGGAGAAGGTAGAGGTATGCTGACAGTGTGAACACCCTGTGTGGACCTGCCAGACCTTATTTTTAGGTTTTGAAACTAAGCTTAGACAAGTTTTATTTTTACAAGTCACTGTTCTGAGTTTGTGTTCTTCTGATTATAGACAAGGAAAAGTTCATTTGGTTAAGAGGTTTTTGCCACACAACTATCTACTAGAATCTTCTCTTTGGTGACTGTTTGGGGTTTTTTTTGAAGCTTGTTAGTTTTGCCTTTTTGTCATTACTTTCTGAGCAAATAAGGTAATGAATGTAGGTTGGAGGAAAAGATGCCCTAGTTGTAAAAAGAGGTTTTCTTGGGTGCTTAAAAAATCTAATAGAAAGTTCTGAATAAGTTTTTTCTAAATCCCCAAATTTGAGCTTCAGCTACATGGTAGTTATTCTGGAAGGCTTGACATTATTGATCTAATAATGAAACAAAACAAACTGGCCTACTTGTATGTCTACATTTTGTTATGTTTGCAAAACACAGAAGACAAACCCTGTGTTTACACTCCCAGTGTAGGAGTGTAAGATGAATACGCTGCTAAAGAAAAACTGGCATAAAATGCTACTTCATATCCTAAATAATTTTGATATCATTACAACATTTTGAATACTGTGTCAAAACTCGCTGAGGTTGCAGCGATGAACATACTGTAAAAGTACATCTGTAGGTTTCTGTCTGTACCTTCAAAATGTCACAGTCTATGTTGTTTGTTTGGTTTTTTTTATTTGTGTGTTTCCATGAGATGCGTACCTGGAGCATGGGATGGTTCCTGGTAGTATTTGAAAATATTGGAGTATCCACTGAGTGCACTGAACAGAAAATAGGTTTATGAGGTTCATAAAACAAAGCAGCCTTGTCTTGTGTCTTTTTTGTTCTCTCTACTTGTTTGCATTTTCTCTCATTTGTGGCATGTAGATCATGAATTTATTGGCAAATAAGCTTAGTGGAATGGGGAACTATTTGTTATGCAAAATTAAACTACATTTTAGCTTTGAAAACTGTTCAGTGTCACTAGCTTGATTTAAATTTTATGAGTGAACTTTAAAAATCAGTATGCTAGTCTGCAACAGTGCCAATTAAATGGACTTCAGGACTATTTAGATAGATATATTGAAAAAATAATCGTTATATATATTTTTCAGTCTCCTTGTTTCATGCTGAGGTACTGAAATTGAAAGATGGTGCTATGGATAGTTGCCTGGATTTCATTAATTTTGTTATAACCTTGTACTGAGGACATATGAAGCAGATGGAATAGTAATAATAATGCAAAGGCATACTCATGAAATAAGTCCCAGTGACTTTAAGATGGGATTTTACGGCTTGATTAAAATTATTCATGTGTTCAGACGTTTGTCAAGCCTGCAGATTTGTAGCTACTGTATGCATGACACATGCTGAACTGTAAAGGCCAAAAGGCTCATGGATATACCACTGTAAATAAAGGAACAGTATTTCCACAGTAGCTTGATCTTACATTGTTGCTTACTTTACTTAGTCTAATATATTCTAGGTGTCAAATAGTGCAGAGAGTGATTATATGATTTCTACCTCGGTGTCATTAAATGTTTACTGCAGTTCTGTCTGTAAGACTTACTGTAAGCAGTCTTTGGTGGAATTAAGTTGAAATATCATCAACAGTATGCTTTCATGAATGTTTCCTTTTCACTTTGCATCCAAAATCTTACTGGGTTGAAGCTAGTTTGTGGTATCATGCCACTGCATAATTTTTAATCTGTAAAGATTTTCATTACTTTTGATGTGCTTAAATTTTTGGGGACAAATGCAGCTGGATGATGTAAGCAAGGCTTAATTTATATACATGTGGATAAGTGCATTGTAAATGGACTTAAGACTTTTCTAGAGGAAAGGTATAAAAAATCCCCATAACATCCAACAGTTGTGGTTAGAAGAAAATCTCTGCACTCTGGACAAGCAAAGAAAGCTTTGCCAAACTGCCTTATAGCGTAAATCCAGAGTTTGGAAGGAGTTTAGAATTGGGATCATTCTGCTTCAAAGACTTCCAAATTCCATGAATGCTGCTGAAAGTGTGGGCTTCTGGGAGAGCCATGCTGAGCTGGCCTTTGAAGATTTGCTCTTTTGGCTGTTATTACCTGCTTTGGGTCCCTCCTGCTACCCATTCCTAGTTTGTGGTATCCTGCTATTGCAAGATATTTCATTAGAAGAAAGGTATGTGTGGGTGTTTTTTTTAACCAGACAATGGAGTTATATTTATCCTGTTTTGCTAGTATGATTTTCTTCATCTTTTCGACATCTTTAAAGGGAACATAGATGTATCATTACACTATTTACAGCACA
This sequence comes from Acanthisitta chloris, assembly GCF_000695815.1. Taxonomy (NCBI): domain Eukaryota; kingdom Metazoa; phylum Chordata; class Aves; order Passeriformes; family Acanthisittidae; genus Acanthisitta; species Acanthisitta chloris. The sequence continues at coordinate 4,329 of NW_008660829.1, forward strand.
AGATGCTGACTGCCAGCTTCCTGTAGCATTACTTTGCAGTCCATACAATCCCACTGTTGATTTTTCTTCCCAGAATAATCTGGAAAAGCAAGGGGAATGTTTGAGTGGAAGGTATATTTCTTTGAAGGAAGTTCAGAAAAAGACACCCGTGTTTTTGTGACTTGATGTACTGTCTGATAAGCAGGAAGAGTAACCTTGTGGCATCTGAGTTCTGTGAGGCTGTTCTGGACTTCCTGTATGTAGCTTTGCATGAGTTGCTCTAAGTGGGACTGCTGACTGTCTCCAGTTCCCATTAACTGGGAAAAAAAGGCTTGTAAATGCTTCTAAACTCTGTGCTTTTGTTCTTGCTGTGCCTCAGGTCTACATCTGCAAAATTAAAGTAGAAGTGGTGCTTTACCTGATAGAAAATGTTGCAGGGCTGAATTCAGTAGAGGCTTCTAGGATTTTGAGACTATGCTGTCTTGGTGTAGCCACAGGCATGTCCGTGTTTGAACGATGTAGGAAGTATTGATGCCTGCTGCTTTTACAGAGGTGACACAATGGGGAATTGTGTTTTAAGTTACTCAGCCTACCACTTTTAAAAAAAAAAAAGTTCTGCACAGAAATTGTCCTGTGATCTGTTTTTAAGTTGATCGACCTGCCTCTTTTTTATTAGTCTTTTAAAATAAGTTCTGCACAGTAATCACCTGTGAAAGAACCTGCCTCTTTTTTTTTAGTCTTTTAAAATGAGTTCTGCACAGTAATCACCTGTGAAAGCAGTGGATATTCATGCATGGCATGACTTGGACAGATACGTTGAAGTTGGCTACATATATTCTTGTGCTCAGAAGAATTACTCTTTTTTTGCTCTTTTGACCTGTCTTATTAAACCCTGGAGAAATGTTTTGACCTGATGATGCTCGCAGGCTGTTCAGGAGATGCGGAGCTGCTAAAGGGCACTGAGTGGCTGGTACTTATATGTTGTGTTAATGTATTGCCTGTTAATGAATCTTTGATTAGGCTTGATTTAAAATCCATAATGCTGCTCATACTAAGTGCAACGCTGAGCATTACTGACACAGCAAAAGGATGATAAGAGTCCTCTGAGGGATTTAACACTTGGCTTCGCTAACGTCCCTGTTTATATTTGAAGTGTCGGTGGAGAGGTGGGGGAAACATCTTGCAGTGGAGATACAAGTGTGTTTTGGCCAAATGCAAGTTAGAGAGGCGCCTTGCTATTTGAGCCTTTTTCCTGTTTATTGGAAAAGCATCTCTATCTGAGCTCGCATGAGGAGTTACAAATGTGCATGACTGGCCTGTCCAACCAGCTCATACATGTCTTTGACTAGCTCTTGAAACTACAATTCAGATGTAACAAATTCACCTAGGGACCCTCCGGCAGCATTGTGGGGAGGGGAAATGCAGCACATACTATTAAAATTACCACTGGAATCCCAGCTATCCCAAATGTGGGTTTTGTTAGAGAGAGTTTTTGTGTTGCTGGAGCTACAAGCTTGCCTGTGTTTGTTCAAGGGAGATGGCTGCACATGAAAACTTGAGCAGAACAGTGCTGCTTTCAGACATGCTTGTTACACGAGGGCCTGGTTAGGATCCTCGTATGCTTGCCTAGATCCTCTAGTCCTGACGTGCAAGATTTTGTGTTACTTTTAGTCCTGGATTTATAATAAATGTCACACTGGGTCAGTGTTGGATAGAGTCAAAGGAAAGGGGTCTATCAGCTGTGGTGCTCTCATTTAGGAGCCTTGTCAGCATTTGAACCCCTCTCAGAAGGGGAAGGACTATTTGTCATGCTTTAACCCCAGCTGGCAGCTAAGCACGACAGAGCTGCTGACTCACTCCCTGTTGGTGGGATGGGAGAGAGAATCAGAAGAGTAAAAGTGAGAATACTTGTGGGTTTAGATAAAGATCATTAAATAGGTAAAGCAAAAGCTGCATGCACAAGCAAAGCCAATCAAGGAACTCATTTACTTCTTCCCATTGGCAGGCAGATGATGGCCACCAGCTATTTAGTATTGCTCTTCTTACTTCCTCACTAAAATACTTGATTTTGAGGTAAAACTCAAGCTTTTGACCCTGTCACACATAAGAATTCTAAGGAGACTTAAAAAAAAATTAAATTCCTTCATTCTTCAGATTTCAGAAAAATGACCTGTCCATGGCAGGAGTCACATTCTGAGCATGGCTGCTTGGCTTGAGGAAACTTCTATCTGTAGAAACATCCGCCACCTTATCAGTATTCCTGTGCAGCATTTTCCAGTGTCCACAAAAGTATACACAGATAAGGGCAAAGCAGCTCAATGGCTGGTGTTCCTGCTGGTTTTTAGAATGTGATATACATGCATATGGATTTGTCTAGCACTAGCAGGACAACACTTGTGTCTTTTTATAATCTACTTGCTTCTATAGGAAATGGCTCCTGTGTGTGAATTGCTTGGTGTTTTGCCTACTGCTTTCATCCATGGATGAGTAAGGAAAGGCTCCTTCCTCTGCTGTAGCTCTGGAAAGATTTTGTCACCCACGGGAGTCAAAGGACTTTACTTGATTCACATTCTTGAAGCAGAGATGGGTTTCCAGCCTGAGGGAGGAAGGGTTAGGCAGAGAAATCTTGTTTTGGAAGGAGCACCCAGTACCTTCCCCTGCCTCCTTTCCTCCTTCTCCTAAGAGAATTAAAAATATCTGTAGTAAAAATTATTTGTTGTCTCAGTTTGTAACTGTATGCAAGCAGGAGGTTAGAGCAACTTTCAGATCCCAACTTCTTATTATTCTTAGATAGCCAATTAGTAACTGCCTGAAAAAAACATCCAGTTTTCTCCATGCTTAAAAATTCAGTGAGGTAATGCTTATTCCCTTCCTTACATTTTGTTTTTAAGGTTTGCCAGTCAGTCTGGTTTACCTGAACTTCTCAGGTACCAAATAGATGTTAAAAATGTCCTTAGCTGGTTTGATGCCCTGAGGGTAGTTTTCTGAGCACAGCATATGCATCTATCTGGTGTGTATGTATGATACTGATGCTATTTTAGCTTGAAAATGAGCTTTTGCAGCTGGTAGGTCTTTGTAGCAGAGGTAGATATGGATATGGATACTGTTGGCCTCTTGGAAATACATGAAGCCTGTCTCTCAGCAGTTTCATTTCCCGTGCACCTCCCAGGCTGGTTTAATGGGTTGTCAGAGGTTCTGCACACCAAACTGGCAAAAAAGTCATAGGACAACCTTTGTAAATGAAATTTAGATGTGCTTAGTATTAAGATGCTTCATACCTGGCTGGTCTGTTAAGCTAATTTTAAAAAGAAAATTGTTTGAAAATACATGTTTCATTTGATGGGCAGAAATAGTTATTTGCCTGTCATCTGGCATCTAACACCAGCTCATCACCACTCATGAGAAAGGGGAAAAAACATGCTTTATTCTTTGAGAGGTGCAGTGTAAGTGGAAAATTGTATTTTAGGTTTATTCCCACATTTGAGGGTGGATCTCCAAAATGCTGCTGTATGGAGAGCCTGTCCTTAAGCATGATCCCTCTTTTTAGTGCAAATAGCAAACAGTTGCCCAACTACAAGTTACTCGAAACAAAGTCTGCTGTTAATAATGAACTCTTGCAGCAAAAACGTATATGGGGTAGAGGTCTGGCATGTGCTTGTGAAATCTGTTTTGAGAGAAAAGTGCTAAGGATTTCCAGGTAGAAAGTTGATGAGAGTGGAGCTCTTGCAGCTGTAGAACAAGATGTTGAAAAATAAACTGCAGCTGCTTGTGTGGTGCACTAAGTGCTATGCCTGCTAGAGCGTGCATATGGCAAACACCCAGGTAGCGAGTTACTAAGGCTGTAGCTTAAGTGAGAAGCTTCTATTGCTACTTTTTGTTTTGTTGTTGTTGCACCTTGTGACACACATTGAGGCTAAAGTGCCTTAATCAGCTTTTGTCCATCTTGAAAGAGGTTTATCATCATCTCATTTGAGCAAATAGGAGGGAGAAAACATTGAAAGCTGGCTGACTAACATTTTCAGTGCCACCTTTCTGTTTGTTAAATCAGCATCAAGGGGTTCTTAAAAATGATCACAATGAGTGAGTAGAGGGGAAAACATGCTTTAAAAATGTCTGGGTGTTATGCAGTTGCATTGCTTCTGGTAGAGTTGATCTGGTCGGGGTATGTATTCAGTGCAGTGATGAGAAAAATGAAGCCATGCGTTGTTAAAAAACAAACGGACAGTCCTGAAAACCCACCCAGAAATGGTGAGTGTGACTCAAAGGGTTAGTACCTAAGGCTGCATACTTGCTTTTACCAATAACTAGCATTTCTTCTGGGAAAGCATCATCTTTCAAGAAAGTGAAACACAGAAACTAGGGATTGGGACTGTGCTAGAAAATTTTTATGGCATATGCTGTGCTGCCTTGATTTTGCTTGGGGCAACAAGTTGCAGGAACTGACGTATTTTTCTTTCTCTGTTATCCATGTGTGCTAGATAAAGGTCTAAATGAAGCAAGAGTTTGGCAGTTAAATAGTAACACTTGTGTGGAGGCACATCACACCACAGGAAAAGTAAGTTGAAGGTGGTGTGTTCCTGTTCCTAACACAGATGTAAGGCTTATCTTGTGCTGGGGACCACAGATGAACTGCAGTGATGCACTGTTCCTGAGCCTCTATGGTTTCTACATGAGTGTTCTTACAGAAAACACCATTAAGAGGATTTATAGCTTTGAACCACTTTACATGTAGGTCGAAGTGCTTTACTGACGCTAACATAGGAAGCTGGACATAGAGCAGTGAATTAAATTGATAACCAAGTTATTGTCTTAAGCATAGGCCCATTCTTCCCATGAACAACAGATGTGCTCTTCATATCATGTAAGTGGCAAGTGCATCAAGCCCAGTCCTACTGGTACAATTGCCTTGGTACTTCTGACCTCCCTGGTTTCACATGAAGAGTAAAAATAGTTGCTGCACCTTTATTTCGTACTCAGACTTCCCCAGAGTTACCTGTCAGGGGAATTTTACACTGTCCCAAGGGTGATGTCTTTTACAGGTGCTCAGCATGTGGCAGGGCTGACACACTGAACACGTGCACGGAGTGCAGCTGTGTGTTTGCAGGAAGAAACCGTGACCCTGCTCATAGGAGCCGTGCACACTGAGCCCATGAGAGCTGAATTGGTTTGGATTGAGGAAGGCTGGGTGGGGTGAATGCACTGGGTTGGCACAGGAGTACACACGGTGTAGATATACAGTCTGGGATTGCTTTTGTACTGTAGTTTGGCCTAGTGGAGAGTAGAGCAGTACGTGTAGTGCAGGAGAGGGTGGGGTTTGGCATTACACCTTCTCGGAGACCTCAGCTCCCTGTTGCTGTGTCTGAAGGGGATGACTGGAAGCCTTTGGTAGGACGACTGATCCCAGCAGAGAATGTGCATCTGTTTATTCTCTCATGCAGAAGGTGTTGGAGCCTGCAGGCTTGTGTTCCTGACATTCAGGAGTCTGACAATAAACGTTACTGGGATGGATGATATGGGTATAAAGTTCTGGTGTGTTTTGGTATTTTTTCTTTTTCTTCACCAGAAGAAATGAGGATGGTTGGACCCAAATAAAGCCTCAATAGAGGAAGCAGGCATCTGTGGGCGAAAATGATAAACTGGAAGTTCATGCC
>NW_008660829.1:10007-54482 GCF_000695815.1 Acanthisitta chloris
GAGTGGGCCCATGCTCATGGGCAAATGTGTCCCTAACTGTTTGCAAGACCTATGCCTCAGGTGCCAGTTACAAGATTAGTTACAGTTTAGTAATTTGCATTTGCATCATCTGAGTTGGTAGGAGATGAATGGGTACAGAAGTTGCCGTTACTTTGACTGCTCTGTCCTAGGTGATTTTTGGTTTATTTTTTTCTTGTTTGAAACTCCAGGTTGGAGACTAGTCATGTTTTTCCTATTGGATAAGACCATATCACTGCAGGACTAAGAGTCCCTCTCTGGCTCCCTTGTAGGCCCCTTCAGATCCTGGAAGGCTGCTATGAGGTCCCCACAACCTTTTCTTCTTCAGGTTGAACAGCCCCAACTTCCTCAGTCTGTCTTCATAGGGGACATGCTCTAGTCCCATTATCAACTTTGTGACCTCCTCCGGACTTGCTCCAACAGTTCCATGTCCTTCTTATATTGGGGATACCAGAACTGTATGCTGTACTCCAGGTGGGGCCTCATGAGAGCAGAGAAGAGGGGGAGAATCACCTCCCTTTGACCTGCTGGCCACACTCCTGTTGATGCAGCCCAGCATGTGGTTAGTTTTCTGGGCTGCGAACACACACTGCCAGGTCATGTTGAGTTTCTCATCAACTGTCACGCCCAGGTCTTTCTCTTCAGTGCTGCTGTCAATGACTTCTCTGCCCAGCCTACAGGTGTGTCTGGGATTGCCATGACCCAGATGTAGGACCTTGCACTTGGCTTTGTTGGACTTCATGAGGTTGTCATCAACCCATCTCTCAAGCCTGTCAAGGTCCCTCTGGATGGCACATCCCTTCCCTCCAGCATGTAGACTGTCCCACAGTGGCTTGGTGTCGTTAGCAAACTTGCTGAGTGTGCACTCAATCCCACTGTCTATGTCACTGACAAAGACAAAAAGGCTCACTTATTTAGAAATGGGCTTTAAATTCTGTCATGCACTTACAGGAATGTTTTTTGGTTAAATATACTTCAGTACTTAATATTTTTCTTGCAATATAGTCATCATGCTTGCAGTTTTATTTCAGTTCCTTGTGAAACTCATTTTGAGCAGTGAACCATGTATTGTCCAGTAATTTAATTGCAAATATTCAAACTCTTCTCACTGAGTGAAATCATTGACTCGATACATATTGTTTAAATGATACATTTTAGGCTTCCACTAAGAAATGAGATTATTGACTGGATTGGAGTTAATAAAATAATAAGTTAATGTGCATTTAATTCTCCATTTCTGACCTTGTTACCCATTTGAATAATTCCTTAGAATAAATTGGAGTACCTTAAGAATCTAAAGCTATTTGCATTAGACTAAAATGGTACTGATGCTGATTCAGATTTTAGATAACACTACAAAGGAAGGAAAGAAGCTTTTATAGAACTATGTTGCTTTTTCTGTAAAAACAATGTATTGTTTCAGATTTTTTCCACTTCTGAGAGCATAGTGGTAGGTTCCAATGTATTTTAAATTTTCCAATAATCAACACTTTTGCATTCTAGAAATCCTCAACCATAATGACAAAACCCTCTTGAATTAGGGTGCTTCTTCAAGCCAGCTGCTTCCTGATAATCAACATGTCACTCCAGCAGTCTGCATAAATGCTGCACTCTAATTAGAGTTACAAGCCTTGTTGAGAGCTCACATGGCCCTTCCTCTTCATCTCCTTAAATCCTGGGCCAGGTCCCAGCTGAATTTGCATCACTCTGCAATAATTCCATATATTTAGGGTCTATGTTGGATTCTGAGATTGAAATCAGAATCAATTTGCTTACAGTTGTGGAAATTTCAGTGGAGCAAACAAAATTTTTTAATTGCATCAGCTAATCATGTAAGGAGAGCAACTCATCTAGTTTGGAAGTAGCTGGAATTTAGTTTTCTTATATGTAGTAAATAATAACAACGAAATGGAATAAAAGGTGTCCTTAACTATTGATACAAAACATAGCTGAAAAGATAGGCTTTTATGGCAGGGAGTCTTGCCACAAGGATCTGGAAAATTTTTGCTGCTATCAAAGTGAGTAGGGTGTGTTTATAAAAGGAAAGAGGAGCTGACTTGAAAATATACCACGTGGAAAGTGTCCAGTTCTTCCTGCAGGAAACATCCTCGTTTGCTTTGTGAAATGATGTCCCTGGGGGACCAGTACTAGGTGTGGACATGCTAAGGTTTAGGAGATGCTAATTCCAGCTGATTTGCTAGCCTGCTCTGGGGATTTTGGCCTGCCTGCTAGCTCCAATCTAGCATTGTCTATACGAGATGTCTTTGCCATTGAACTCCCTCTCTGAACTAGTTATGCTGCTTGCTGTTTTCCTCCTCACTGAGTAATTTACAAACTATTCCTGTCTGAGAAACCCTGCCAGAGGTGACATCTAGAACAGGCTGTTGTAGATGTTGTAAAAAAGCTGTCTCTGAAAGACACAGTTTTGGTGTTCAGGATGCCAGCCTTCAGATGCAGTTCTGTGTTCCTGGGTTCCTCTGCTGAAGAATTCCATCTTAGTGCAAATGCCAGTAACTCAGTAACTGTTTTGCATGTGTCAGCTTATGTGTGACTCTAAAGAGAAACTTGGAGCTAGGAACAAACAGGCAGAAATAATTTTTAAAGCTCTAACCTCTCTTTTTCCTTTCTTTCCTTTCTGCAACATTGTGAAGGATGCACGCCAGAAGTTCCGCTCTGTGCTGGTTGAAGCAACGGTGAAACTGGATGAACTGGTAAAGAAGATTGGAAAAGCTGTAGAAGACTCTAAACCTTACTGGGAAGCTCGGAGGGTGGCCAGGCAGGTGAGAACCTTATGAGCTTGTGCTGGTGATGGGAAAACACATACTGATTGCGTTGCTTTCTTGCTGTTATTAACATCTTAAGTATATGCACTTGGCCGACACTGATCTGTGTCTTCAGTTGCATGTCAGCCATGGGAATCAATGGCAAAAATGTATTTCTTCACAATCACAGCTGCACATGTTCTTCAGTCCAGGAACAGCTAGCTACAGCAGACAGAAATTATCAATAGCAAGATTAGTTCTCTTCTCCTCTCATTATCAATGGTCTTTCAGAGCCTTACTCTGTCCTATCTGTAGTTGTAATTGTTTGAAAATACAGTGCAGACTTTGTGTATCTCCTTTTTCTTAAAGCAAAATGCTCAGCAGCTAAATTGCTGTAACTGGAAGCTGCTGGGAAAGAGGCTGGAGTGGGGCAGGGTTTGGTGCTGATTAGGTTGTGATGAAGCAGCAATGTGCTAAATGTGGCTGTGAAGTGTTCTGGTTTGGGGAGAAAATGAGCTCTGCTTTCTCTGTCATCAGGACCTTACCTCCCTTGTCCAAACTCGTACTTGGTTGTTGACAGGTCTGTGTAGCTCTAGGAAGAGCAAGGTGTGGAAGGGTGTGACCTGCTGGGTGAAGGGAAAGCAAGAAAGCTCGTGAGATGTCAGGCTGCTTTTCATTTTAAGGAAAAAAGCTGCTGAGAGTTGAGTGTGTGGGCTTGGGCAGTGCTTGGTGTCTGCAGTGGGGTTTGCTGGTGTCAGGCTTTTTGGTTTTTCCTCAATGAAAGGCTGTTCCTGCTTGCTACTTCTGTTCTCTCTTGAGGTGCGGAGAGTCAGGAAGAACTGCCCAGAGCTGCTGCTTCTGTGGTTGCCTGGAGCAGTGCATGGAGGCCATCTGTGGCTGGGTAGCCAGGAAGTGATTGTGTTCAAGGGAAGAGTGAGAGGTGGGATAACATGTGTGAAATACATGAAAATTACAGAAGGATTTTGTTTGTAAAAATAAGTAGTGGATGAAGTTGAGGGATATGGAGTAGTGTAGGTGTGTGACAGAAGGCAGAGATAAGCTGGCAGGGTAAGAGAGGGGGGAGAGAACAGAATGCATCCTCAGAACCAGGAACAGGAAGGGGAGGCATCAACATAAACATCACTCCTTGGAAAGGTGGTGAAGCAGGAATTGGATTGATGGGACGTGGCATGCAAGATTGTATGTGACCATGTTGATCCCTTAAATTGCACAGCATTGTTCTGGAGCCATTGTCTCAGGCAGTGGGGATGATGTGTAGGGGCTATTAGGCCTGATCCTGCAGACTAGAATCAGTATGGCAAACAGATGAACTCTGCTTCAAAGCACAGTAAGCAGGGTGTCTAGTTATCTGTACCTGCTCTGAAAGCAGTCCCTGCTCATGGGGCCTATGGTGTGTGCTAGAGATAAACCAGTAGTGAGCTAGAGAGGTTAGTAACAAAATCAAGAACAATTCAAAAAAGAAAAAAGTCCCTGAAACCCCAGCTCAAGCATGATCTTATGCTACTATTACTATAAATAGCTATGTAAGGCACAGCATGCATAGAACTTCAAGAGTTGTACTTGGAAAGGTCAATGGTAAAAACGTATACTTTGCAGTACAACAAAAAAATCAACAAAAAAATCAGTTGACTTTGAGGTTTGTAACATCAAATACTGAGAGCAGTGAACTTTGTCCTCTGTCCTGAAGTTGGCAGCAGATTGTCCTGGAAATGGAGTTTTGTATCGTTATGTCTTTGCTGCCCTCTGAAATCCATTCAGTCATTCTGCTTCAAAGGTGCTTTGTAAGACCACTAAGGAACTCAAACCACTGAAGGTACTTAGATTAGTAGAGTCACTGCTCTGGTATTTGGCTTGTTAGAGAGAGTAATATTTTTCTGCCAATCCATTCTGTCACTAGTTAGGTTTAAATGCTATTTTTCCCCGATCTGCTAATTTGCTATGCATTCAGTTTTATTTTAATTCCTTAATAGCGTTTTATTTTATTTCTTTTTTTTAAAGCAGGGATTCCCTTTCTAACTGTTGATTTCAATATTTTTTTTTCCATTTTGTATTATGGATCTGGTCATGGAATGGAGCTCTCTCAGCAGACAGAGCTGGAAGATGGGTCTGGTTTTCCTTTGGCTCTTTTTCTAGTCAGATCTTAAAAGGGAAAATGTAAGGTCCGAGAGGAATGTTAGCATTGAAGGACAGCAAATCTGTCTGGAAACTGGGAGATTGTAAAGACTAGTGTCAGTCATCAGTAAAGCATCTTCCTAAAGAGTTTTTCTAGTTTTAATTTAGTCTAGAAAAGTTCCACTTTACTGGGAGCAAATCCACTATATTAAAGTGTGGAGAAGGAGTAAGTAAGTAGGAAAATATGAAACTGAAGGAATGTACCAGAATATTAACAAGGTTAGGTGCCAGTTTGCATCTTTCTTTTTACTTTGATTTGTAAAGCTGTAGAGAAATCTTGGAAATGGCTTGTTATTTGTTCCATTTAAATGTATAATAGCATCTAGCCTATGAAGTATTGCCTTCCTCCTTCTGTCTTTACAGTTACTTTAGAGCCATTAGTCTGCCTCCAAAAACATAGGCACAAGTTTCTTGGAGGCTGAAACAGCTTTAATTAAACAATAAAGGAAAAATGCATGACCGTACTTGTCAGAGAAAGGGAAGTGTAAGTTCTTGTTTGTTGTTCTCAGTAAAGGGAAGTAAAAATATGACCTATAAATTGCAGTCTTCTGGGAAAAAAAAGAACTGCATAATTAATGACATTTAGTTTGGCAGAAATACAGGAGTTGTCCAGAGTTACTGGCGTTTAAGATGTCAGTTGCAGGGTGAGATGCCTGATGCAAGCTGTATTAAGTCACATTGAGGAACTGACTTTCAATTGGCACCAGCATGATTCTCTTTTGGAAATACTTTTTTCATCTGTTAAATCCATTAAAAAGGTATGAGGGCATTGATGTGGGATCAGCAAAAACACGTCACCAACTCAAGTACTATAGAGAAGCTTTAGGACCTTGAGCCCTTTTGTCTACTCACCCTTATCCCCATCTTGTGCAATTCTGTGTTGGCAGAAGATGGGGAATTCAAAACAAAATTAACTCTCCCATGCAAAAGTCCTGTAGCATCTTGTTTGTGTAACATTTGCCAAGAGAGCCTCAGCTTGGCCTACTATCTCAGGGTGAAAATCTGCTGTAAGAGAACAGTGGTCCCTTAGCATAGGATTCGAGTACTTTACCCTCTGAAATGGTGGCACAGGGAGTCAGGATGGTTGGCACCAAAGCTGTAATTTTCAGCTTTGGCTGAGACTGAAGTGAGAGCTGGCTAATATTCTTGCCTCTGTAGATTTCATGCAACTTCTGCCAGTACAACTTTGTAGTGAGTCCTCATTTGGTACACCAGTGGGCCTGTTGTGTGGGTTGCAGGCACACCTTACTGTTTTGGTGCGTTTTATTCAAATTTGCTGTTTAATCAAATTTTAAAGTATTTTTGCTGCAAGAGGTTTATTTTGTTTGGCATGTTGTCTTTTCATGTTGTCCTTCAACTTATGCTATAATGCCCGTGTTCAATGGAAGAACATTGGCATATAGCAGAGGACTGTGCATGTACACAAGCAATGACCATAATACAGCAATATGAAATTCCTGTAATCCAGGAGGTGGTCTAAGTTCTAAGTGTTCAGGAGATCAAACATCCCATGTCTATTACATGTGGATAGTGTTTCTTCTTTCCTTCTTTTTTTTAAAACTAGTAATCTGCTTCCCTAGTTGACTAATTGAAGAATTAGTTTTCTTGCCTAAATGTAGTGGGGAAGAAGGGTGAACTTGCCAGGAAACATTAGAAATGTAAACAGAAGTCTTGAGCCTCTGAGGTAAGGAGTGTCTTAAGCCACTGTTGACTTAACATTTTGCAGGGCTGGGGCTGGAAAGCAACTATGCAATAGTGTTTGCAATAGTGTCTGAGCAAGTGATAGAGCTGGGAAGTGTGTTACCTCCCTAGTGACACCATGTTCTGGGACAGGATGCTGTGCAAAAGCAAGTGTGGTCTATTGCATAAATCACCGGGCTGGTAGGAGCCGATTTTGTGCTGCTATATGGCATAGATAAATGACTTAATCTCTTAGTTCCAATGTAAAATGAAGCTGTCAAGCTGCTGTGAAGCCAGGTTCATTAAGGGAAGTAAATGCACCTTGGGGTCATTGGGTGAGAGGTGCCATTAAAACACTGTTATCCATATGTCATCACTTGTGAACCCAAGGACAAATTGAACAGGAGAATTTGCCTTTGTGCTTTGCTTCTGCTGGAAAAAGAATCTGATAAGAATGTGTTTCTACTCCCACAAATAATATAGCCCATGCATTTGTAGTGATTCTAACCAGAGTAAAAGCTCTGGGAATATTGCTTGTAATTAAGCTTTAGCATTTTTTATTTGGTTTATGTTTGGTTGTTTTTTTGTTTGGTTATTGCAGGGTGCAGGGTTATGTTTTAGTCCCCAGTATTGGCTCATATTGGGAGTAAATGAGGATGCTTATTTGGGAGGGACATGGTTTTGCTTTGTGATATTCCCCTCACCTCCCTGCCTCATTTAGCTTTTGCAAAAAAGTATTAGAAAACTTGCTTCAGGCAAAAATAGATCAAAGATCTATGCTAGGTCGTATCTGTATGTATCTCTTGCTAAGGGACCTGTCTGTACCATGCGTTCATACAGCAATACATTGAAGGATATGCATGTTCTGCTTCCTCTTGAGTCAGTCTTCCTGGTTTGATTTTACAACTAATTCTTCTTTTCATATTGTTGGCATACTTTCTTTTATCTCAAAAGGCTTGGAAAAATATGCTGGAATTGATATGTACAATGGTTCTTACCCATTGATGTCTAGGCATGCCTGAAAGGAAGTGCAGTTGATAGACAAGTAGACTGTGTTTAGCAGGGACAGCTAATCTGTCCTATCCAGTGCAAATTTTTATGTACTAGACCTCCTTTCTCTTACCTCACTAATAATCTTTCTCTCGTGTACTATTTTATACTGGATTTTCACTCCTGTGTGAAGAAATCAGCTGACAGAATAAAGAGCTATTAGGGAGGAGCCTTCACTTACTCAGTTCCTGGGTCTCCATTCTGCATGTCTTCACAAAATTTAAGGGAGTCCATTATCACTGGGAAATCATTTCCTCTCTCAAATGTGAATTTATCTGGAATTTGATCAGTGGGATCAGAAGTTAATAGTCTACACCAGTAGACCAAGGTGGATGTATGGGATTCACCTTGCTTAGCTTTACCTACTCAAGTGCTTAACATCTAGTCTAAGCTAATAATTTGGACCTTTGATCATTGACTGTAATCAGTGGTAAGAGAAAGATGCATGTGAAAAGTGTTCTGATATGCATCCCTCCTCCTCAAATGCAAAGCAGGTTCAGACACCTCATCTTGGAACATTTAGCCATTTGAAAGTTGTTGGATGAATACTGCACCAAGTTGTTCAATGAGTCTTTTCATCCTGAATCACTTTGGATGTAAGTAGCTGCAGTAATCCTGTAGAACAGGAACTGAGAAGGAACTGAGCCACGTGATGGTGAAGGTGGGAGTGGTGTAAGTAGATAAGAACATGCTTACCTAGTTGGATGAGTCTTTCTCAGCAGATGAGACTGTTGCCCTTTGCAGAGATGAGGACTCCAGTGCCTGTAAATGAATGAAATTTTCCAAAGTGGCCATTGTATCTCTGCTTATAAGTGTGCAGTTTGAAATGTCTGAAGGTAGTGTGGAAAGCATGGAAAGTTACAGATGGTAACTTTCTTAGCTGAGGAGACAAAAGCTTTTCAAAATTCATGTAACTTGGAGGTTCAAAACTGCCAATCGTGCTTAAAAATTAATTAGGAACTGGAAACTGTGGTCTTGCCAGTGTCAATTCCTGCAGCACCCAAGTTTTCCATCCAAATCCACTCAGTGAGTGAGAGCTAATAGGATTGCAGCACCAGCTGGTTCTGCTGTGGACAGGAGGGCAGCATTGAGTGTGGATGACAGCTCCTGGGTCCAGTTCCAACAGTTGTAGATATCCAGGTCTTCCCCTCTGGTTCCTAGGCACTAGGTGTGTCATCCATCTGTATATCAACTTACCATGTCATAAGGAATCTCCTTTCTCATCCTACTTTTGAGCTGAAGTCCTGATGCTCATGTTTAAGACAGTAAGGAGTTAAGACTGATTTGTATTATCTGGTAAGCTTATCTTGGCAAAAAAAGGTGGAGGGAGAGGGAACTTGAGAAGCAAAAATTAAATGTCAGCAGAACTGTGACAGACATTCCTGTTTGGCAACTTGCCATGGAGCTAGTAAAAAGCAAAATTATTGGCACAGTTACAGTGGAACAACCAACTGACCTTTCCTGGCTGAAGGAGTGTTTCTGGTTAACTGTTCAGAAACCAGAAAACTATTATGTGGATTCACATTTTCAAAGGAAAGAATACAGAAACTTGAAAATTAACTTTGATAAACCTTCTACAAATCCTTCCAACTGTTTCAGAGAAAACTGAAGCATTCAAAGCACTTGACTGCTTTCTGTGGCTATAGTTGGGTCCTGCATTATCATTTTTAAGTAGCCATAGGACCATGGAATTGTTTGGGTTGGAAGGGATTTTAAAGATCAAATAGTTCCAGCCCCTCTGCCATGGTCAGGGATGCCACCCATTTATCAGGTTGCTCAATGCTACATCTAACCTGGTCTTGAAACACTGCCAGGGATGAGGCATCCACAGCTTCTCTGAGCAACCTGTTCCAGTGCCTCATCACGCTCTGAATAAAGAATTTCTTCCTAACATGCAATCTCAGTCTTTCCTCTTTAAGTTTAAAATTGTTCCCCTTGTCCTATCACTAGGACATTTTTTTTTATTTCGTATTATTTGTATTTTGTATGGATATTGCTCCTCCAGCCATTTATAGAAACCATTCTAGGCTGGCAGTGTAGGTTGTGGTGTTTGTGCTCTGCCTGAACTGATCATTTGCCCTTTTAGCTGAAGATGCTGTATTGCAGCTGTCCTGGTGACTCTTGGGAAGCCTCATGACAGTGTGAGATGGAGGAGCTAATGATTTCTGATCAGGAAGGTGGGGGTGAATGGTGTGAGAAGCGGTTTGCTGTAAATCAAGCATATGGAAATGGCTGTGATATGTTTTTTTGATTCCTTGGTTTGATGGAGAGGCAGGGAAGCATCTCCCTGTCTGAACTGGGACCTACCTGTTGGTGGCTGAGAACCTTGTCTGTGGGATAGAGGCTGATGTGATGGCCACAGGTAGTGCTGTGGCAAGCTAGGCATGGATGGGAAGGAGGGAGTCAGGCAGGCAGCACAAGCCTTGCCTGGGAAGAGATGGCTGGGGTGCTCTGAAGGGAAGAGAGACATGTAAGTTGCCATGTAGTCGACTGGGAAACCCAGTGCTGTAAAGAAATGGTAAGGAGATGAAACATAGGTGAACTGTGCAAGAAGTGGTGCCTGAAAGTATGAAGTGTGGAGGCTGTGGGTTGTTCCTGATGGCCTATGAAGTTTTGTGTTGTCCTCTTTCCCATTTGCTCCCCATGGACCTGTTCTAGGCCTGAATCCTTTATTCCCACCAACTCTTTAATTTTTTTATTACAAAACACGTCGTTAAATCTTGGGGAAACCATGTTGATGTGACGTCAGTTCTCTTGTGAAATGTGGAGTTCCCATTGCCGTGATCCCAAGGGGAATTCTCAGTATATTAATCTCCCTTTCCACATGATGCATGGCTGGCTGTGGAGCTAGGCATCCATCTGAAGACGAAATAAGCCAAGCATGGGATCTGGAATTTTATTACTGAGGGTGAGGAGGCACTTCCTGGGTTTCCACCAGGGAATTAACCGAGTTTCGTAAACTTTATTTCTAAAGCAGGGTGTACTTTGGGTTCAGATAAAAAAAAGTGTTTTGCCATGCTCAGAATTTGATGGAGTGCCTCTTGTGCTCTCTTGTCATGTTTGCACAGTTGTGTTTGAAACCCTGTGAGTAGCATGTAGGAGTTGCTACCCTGTGTTCAGGTACATATGGCTCAGTGTTTCACTGCTGCCAGAGAGAGCTTGTGCTTAGTGTATTCTGTTCTCTTCACCTGAATGCTTAAACCCTGAAAACTGTATTTTAAGTCTTGTGTTATGGTTTTGTTGCATTTTCCTTCAGGCTGAAGTACCACAAAGCCTAGGAAGCAGGGAGCTCAGGGACACTTACCTGGGTCAGCCAGCTGGGTTTTGCCTGGCTGGTTTATTAATGTTATTTATTTACTCAAAGTTTAAGGCCTCAATATGACTTTTGTGTTCTGGCTCTGTCATCTGGCTGAGCAGTGTGATATTCAAGTGTCTCAAACTAGCTGTCCTTAAACTGCCGAGAAGATAACAGATGTTGCCTGGTCGGATTTGGAAAGTTATGCCAAAGATCTGATCTGTGAAGGAAAGCTCCTTAATGTGTTTTTCTTCCCATCAACCCTACTAATGCAGGATAGTAGGTCAGTGCGACTGGCAGGTTTTTACTCTCTTAATCCTGGTCAGCCAGAAATCTGCCCCATGTTTGTGAACACTGACAGCTGCTATGTCACAGATGAACTGAAGAGAGTCCATACCTGATTCATATTTAGTGCTCTGTTACTTATATTTCTGGCAAATTAGATGGCATCTGTAGCAATATCATGTGCAAAATGCTATGTTCTTGGCACCTTTGGATAGTAGGAGCTCATTTTTAGCCACGTGGTTGTTGAAATACCTGTATCAATAAGTTCAATGTGTATATGTTCCCCCCTAAAAGTTAGATCACCTGTGCCCCTCTAAGCTTTCTGTGCCTCAGAGAATGGGTCTAGTTATTTTGGGTTGGTTTTACACATCCACATATTTTTTTTATGTGAGCACTATTCTGTTGGTGGATGATTAGTTTGTATAAGCTATTGATGCAAAAACTGTAATTGATTTCTCATTGTTACTAGCTGACATGCCTTGGAGGGCTCCATTATGTAAATTTGCTATCTGTGCCTTCTAAATTAGAGGTTCTTCCCACTTCTGCTCTTCTTTGCAGAAGTGGAAGAAAATGCTCGCTCATCTAAGTGTTTTGAAGAATATATCTAGAAGACATGAAAAATATCACTGTCTTTTCTGGTATCTCTTTCTCCCACTACTTCTAACCCCACATAGCCTCCATCAGTTCTCAACTATTGTGGCTGGCAGTAGTACAAAGCCAGCTAGCTGTTCAACCTCCACTCCATTAACTGTCAGGAATCCAACGACCTAATTATTTTTTCCTACCTTCAAGACTGTGGGGTTTTTTTTTCTCTTGTGAAATACTAAAAGTGTTGTGCAAGTAGGCCTGAAGTATTGGAATATTGGGTGTGGAAAATCCCTCCATTCTTTGGAGTAACAAGGAGAGGCCTAGGGTAGGACAGTTTGGGGGGGGTTGATAGCTGTCAGCTGATTTAAGCAGAAAGAAGTGATACAGGTGATCTGGCTATTATGCTTAGCCACAGATGCAGTAACAGACGCTGGAACTGGCAAGAAGGTGTAAGCAGCACTCAAAGGCTGCTGGGATGTGAAAATAGAGGTGAATTCTTTTTTCCTCTGCTGTAGTCTGAAGATTTGATTAACATAATTTTGCATCTTCTTCAATTTGGAAAACCCCAAGAGATTAGGTTTGGGTTCCTTTGCATAGCTGTAGCACTTGCATAGCTAATGCCAAAGGGCAGATCTACAGGAAAACACAATTTAAAGGAAATATTGCCTTGCTTTGTTCTTTCTCACTGTTTCCCCTCTCAATCTCTTCTGGTCACTAGTAAAGGCTATTTCAAGAAATTGTAAGCCATAGACAGGATAATCTGTTAAAAATAGTAGCTGGCATTTGAGCCTGGGTGACTTGAGGTCAGTTTGGTATCATCTGTACCTGTTTTGCTTGGTAATTGCTTAGGGATGACTGCTGAAGGTAGCACAAGTCTTTCAACTACAGGGAAGTTGTTCTGCCGACCCAGTCTTTATTGTGTACAGTGGTCTAAATAGGTGGGAGTTTGTTATGAAGCGATAAATGCTCGTGCTAGAGTCTGCTGCCAAAACAGATGTGATACGGATGTTGGATACTGCCTTCTAGGTGTGTTTCATTATGACTTCTAGTAAAAGAGTATGAATTTATGAGCTCCTGTCAATTCTTTCTGGAAAAGATTATCTGAAGAGTCTAGTTCCTATGAGGCATGTGTGGGAGTGGCTTTGCATTGACTTCATTTCTGCAAGAAATCTCTCTCAATTACAGTGAACTTGAAGTTCTACTAGTAAACAAGCAATTTTGCTGCCAGGATGTGGAAGAAATGTCTATCTGTTTTAGCTGTGTCTGCTTCTGGTGGTTGGTTGCTTGTTGGGGCTTTTTTGTTGTGGTGATTTGGTTTGTGTTGGTTGCTGTTGGGTTTTTTTAATTTGATAAAGGGTACTAATGGTTTGTTCTGAAAGGAGGTTTTATTGCCATGAAGTGGAATTGACATTTCCCCTATTCCTACTGCTACCTCGGCTTTTTCCTTTGAGGAATGGGCCTTGCCCTTCATTTGTTCAAGGTACCACCCCTAACTGTTTCCTTCAAGTGAAGTAAGCCTGTATTCACATGTGCTATGGAGCTGTATAATTCCACTAGGAAAAATTTTGAACGGTTGGTAGACAGTTATCTTCAACAGGTCCCTTAGGAAAATGGCTGTCTAATAAGTAGCTGTGAACAAGCCTGAGCCTTTCTTCCAGAGCTTATCCCTGCTACTGAGGATGGGCAGTTCCTGCTGGGTGTGAGGCTTTCTGGGAACTGGGAGAACATGTCCAGAACAGCCCATCAACCAGGTGGAACTCCTACCCACATGCCTTGCCTTCCTTTATGTCACTATGCATGCACAAGCTATGCTTTCAGAACCAGGTTGCCAATCCCTTTCCAACACTCTGGAAACTTCTACTTAAAAACATTTGCTGCTTTGGTGGTAATTATGTGAGACAATGATCCAGTGTTTCTCCTGAACATATCTGTTGCATCTGTATGTGCTGAATGTTTATTATCTTGGATAACTAGCAAAATCCAGTAAGGCAGGCAGTGTACCTCTTGCAGGGTGTATTTGTGGGAGTTTATTCCTTGCTTCTATATTTAATTCCAGCAAAGGAGGCTGCTGACAGGTGCAGATGAGCATGTAGAGCCTCTGTAAACCTAGAAACCAGCTGTAAACCCTAAGCTTGCTGAGTCACTGCCTAAGCTCTCAGAATGCAGGTGCGTATTGTGGGGAGGATCATCCTGGTATTTTTCTTAATAAGATATTCTACCTTGGAGAGAAAAACATGGACATATTCTACGATCCCCTCTTCCAGAAGGCAGCAGCTTTATAATTTTGGCCACAATCAAGTGCACAACTGACAAGCAGATGGCAGTGAGTGCCCAGAAAGGCTGTGCTTGGATGTTACTAGGTTGAACAATTTGTTATATTCTGGTCCCATAGACTCATTAATCAGTGTGAGTAACTCTAAGCAGACCAGCATCTCTCAACAACCTCACGATAAACTAAGGAGGGCCAAAAGGCTTGGGGTAGTGTCTCCCATACAATCTCTGTGCCAAATGAGCGATGCCTCCCTGTTCCTGTAAGGTAAGGAGGTAGATCAAGTGAAACAAATGAGAAGACCAGTAGATTTCAAATGACTGACTACACAGTGGTGACACTATGCTCACAGGTGATATTTCTTGCCCTTATTTCACAAGATTCTGGTGTACAGCCAAGATGGGAGCTACCAGAGAACAGAGCAGGACTGGCAGCTGATTGTTCAGTCCAGTCCAGGACTGGTCTTAACAGCATTTAAGGAAATTGTGTGTTTAGGTATTTCCTTTCTCATTTCCTTCCATAGCTCCTAAAGAAGGGAGGTGGGATTCTGTCTTTGAGGAGTCCAACTGTCTATGCTGGTAACAGAAGTAGCCACTCAAGTGAGCTGCTCTTTGTGCCCTGAACTTTTTGTCTCTTGGAACATGACTTGTGATCCTATCTTAAGGGAGTTATACATATCACCTAACTTTAGCACAGAGCTAGATGCCTCTTGAAACATGCTCTGTATGTCTGCTCTTATTTCCTGGGCCTTTTTATAGACTACAGGTTTACCAGGAAAGTAACACAGATCCAGGACTCAGGTCAGTTCCATAACAATTCAGCTGCTAGAAGAGGAGGGGTGTATATATGCAGGGAACCAAAAAGCCCAGCACAAAAATCAGATGCCTAATCAAAAGCAGAGACCAAGGGACATACAGTTATAGTGTTCCACAGGTATTTCATTAGTTATGCGCCAGGGAGGAAATGGTTTGTGCTTCACAAAACTCCAGCAAATCTTGTTTTCACCTTCTTATCCCCTTCACCTTCTCTATCCAGCTAAAAATCTTCAAATCCACTTTTGGAATGGCAAATTTTAACTCATGTGCAATTTTACAGCTTTACAATAAACAATATTTTGTTACAATAAAGCTTAAAGTATACGAGGATGCTTCAGACTCTTGAGAGACTGCATTTCCTGTCAGTAATGCGAACAGTCATCACAGATAAATATATAGCTCATAGATATGTCAAAATTAGGTCACTCCCAAGGCTTTGGATTTTAAAAGTTGTTTAAAACATATTTGTACATGGCCTATAGCAAGAAGGGATTTCTGGGTTGGGAGTTGTTGGTTTTTTTTCAGTTCTAGTTTGGCTTGGAGTCCTTAGGCTGCAGGGAGAGGATGAAGGAAGGTCATGGTCTTTAAAAAAAGGAAACAAAACCATTACCCCCCATTTGCACCACTAGTCTGTTTATTCAGGAAAACAAATGTGTCTGAGAATGAAGAACATGCAGCATCACTGCAAAGTTTTTGCAACAATGTTCTCTGGGAACTGTAAGAAAAAATGGTGGTATTTGATGGAAGTAGAAGTTGTACAGGACCTCTGGAGGTCATCTGATCCTGACTTCATGCTCAAAGCAGAACTGTCACATTGCTGGATTGCATCAACCATGGCTTTTCTAAGTCTCAAAAGCCTTCAGAGATGGAGATTTGTAACCTCTCTGTGTAACTTGTCTGTGAGTCACTCTGTTGTAACCATGTCCTCCAGCACAGATCCATATGCCTCTGCTACAGGTGGCAGCTTAGAAGTTCAGGTTGCACACTAAAAACAGTCTTTCTTACCAGAAGGGCAGATTGACAGGTTGGACTTGATGATCTTAGATGTCTCTTCCAACCTTGATGATTCTATAATTTTATATTGCTCCATGTTATATCATCCAGTATTGCTGAGAAGCATTCATTTGACTGTTATCTTTGCATCTCCCCTTCAGACTTTAGCTGGCAGAGAATTAGATTGCTCCTTGGTCTCCTCCTTGGTAGACTAAACCAACCCACATCCCTCACCACTCTTTGTAGGAGTCATTATAGGTCTCTGGACAGCATCTTGCCATCCCTCTTGAACTGGGAGCCCTGGATATAGTAATCAGTGTGCAGCCTCATCAGCATAGAGTCAGGAGGAATGATAACTTCCCAGGATTGGCCAACTGTGGCCCTCTTCATGTAGCCTAGGACATGGTTTACCTTACTCACAACAAGACTGCTCTTTCAGCTTTTTCAGCCTGATATCAGTTGCAATGTGCAGGTCCTTTAGGCAGGACTGATCATGGGATTATTCCATGCTAGGTGCAGGGCTCCACCATTCTCCTCCTTGAACCTTGTGAAGTTTCGCTTGGCTCAGTTGAGCCTCACAAGGTCCATCTGGGTTGAGGTTCTGTCACTTGGCTTTTCAACCACCTCCCTGACTTATGTCATCCACGGATTTGCCATGCATGCAGCTGCACCGGTATCAAGATTGTTGTTAGGATGTTGTGCATTATGGGCCCTTGTGTTGACATCTGGGCTGCTGCTCTTGTTACTGGCTGCCAGCTGCACTGAGGAAAATGAGCCAAAATAGCAGCACTCAATGGCTGGTTACTGTGAATGATGCAGTGAGCACTCAACTACCTTCACTTTGTAGGCTTCTGAATTACTGAGTCTGCTGCAGTGATGGATAAGACAGGTATTATGTTGTGGTCAATGAGTGGTGATCCTGCTGTCCTCATCCCTTCCAGAAGCTTGTGCAGGATGCCCTGGTGCAGTTACTGCAGTCAGAGGGATTCCTGAAGACGAGCAGGACTACGGCAGCTCTGGTGGGCGACTGATGGAGTAAAGTTCCTGTTTTAAAATATGTTCCCTGTTGTACTTTGCACAGCAAATTAACCGTGAGATGTTGATAAAAGAATGAGAGGGGGCCAGAATGGAAATATCTGAAACTTGCTTCCTTCTGAAGAGTATGACTGGAACACAGTTAATCATTTTCTATTTGGTGGTAAGCAAGTACATGTTTGCTGGTAGCAATTAAACTATTGTTTTAAAGATTAATGAGTGGGAGAGACATTGGTTTCACAGTAACAAACAAGAAAGGCCTTGGGCCAGCACGTGGTGTGCTGGTGCCTTATTCTGAGCAGCAGCTGTGTATTCCCTTCATGCTCCAGCTTACAGTGATTTTATAATCAGAGATTGCTCATGCCCTTCATTGACAGTAACGCAGAGATGCTGAAATAAAGTGGATGTCAAGGCCTTGGCAGTGCAGGATGAGAGAGGTTCACCTGGATAAATGAGAAGCCAATATTGTAAATACTTGAAAAATAACGGATCTTTACTGGCTGCTGTTTCTAATGGGAAATTTGCTGATTGTGTTAGTGATGTCCTTTTCATGAATTGATCAACACTTGTGGTCTGGTCCTCTGGTGAGGGAGGAGGCTGGCTGAGGGGAGAAATTCTGTATAGGCTTGTCTCCACAAAATCTACCCATTGCATCTATTTCTGGCAGCCTGGCTTGGCTGTTAGCTGTGTGCAGATGTGCTCACATGTGAGAGGCTGAGCAGTGTCTACCAGGGTATACTGGATGTCAGCTAACCTCAGAGGAATGCTATAGCTATGTTGCACTGTTTCAGTGTCAGTGATACTGTGCAGGAACAAAACCACAAATCGGAGATTGGATGAAATGGAGTATGTCATGGACTCAAGCTGTGTATGGTAGGGTGGGGAAAAATCCTCTATTAGGTCATCTGGGCAATGGCTCTGACTACAAAGAGGGTTTGGATCAATAAAAGCTATGTGGACCAATCAGAAAATTGTACTTTATAATTAAAGAGTACAGGGTTTTCTGCTTTGAAAGTGGACAAGCAGATGTCTGTATGCTGCTGCCAGTTTCAGGAGGACTACATTTTTAAAAGTGCCTGGTTTTGTTTTCATCTGTTAGCTTGCCATGGCCTAGATTTTTTTTTTATCACTGTCTTCAGCTAACAACATAATCCAGCTGTTGTGCATGGTTCTCTTCTGTGCAAGGCCCTGTGTAGGCTAAGCTCTGGACAGCCGATGAGGGTGCAGCTTTTATCCCCCCAAAATGGATTTGTCAGGATTGAGCACCTTTCAGCAGTATATTAATAGCTTGCAATTATGAAGCCTCTCATTAACACTTGAATTTTGCATATTTTTTTGTTTTGAAGTTACCATGTTTTATATCACACTGCTCCATTTGCTTCTGTGAGTGCTGCTACTGCATGTTACCTCTGAGTCTTTGGGAGTTGCCTGGGAATTTCAGGGGATGTGCCTATCAGAGCCAGGGCTACGTGGTGGATGAGCTTTTAGCCATAAGGAGGGGGCTGAGTGGGCAGAGCAGGACTTTTGGGTGTGCTGCTTCTTGTAGGGAAGGGATTTATCATTGGGGGAGACTTGTTTGTAGCAGGTGGCTCATAGAGTACTAAGTTGCAGAGGAGGGCTGAGCACAGAGGCAGGAAGAATTGGTGCTCTGTGTGGATGGGGTGTGACAGAGACTGCTGTGATGGTGGGATTCTCCTTAGCTTAAATCTCTGTGGCCACTTAACTGTTTCTCAAGGAGCCCCATTTTATATTTTACACTAATAGGGGAAGGGTCTGCAGTGGTGAAGACATCCAGCTGAGTTTCCTGGCAGAGAGCACTGATCATGAAGCCACAGTGAGCAGTGTCACAGTGGCAGTGGGAGCTGGGGCACAGGATCCCCAGTTCCCAAGGTGTCAAGACTTCCTTATTTTCAATAACAGATTTCACTGACCTAGCTCCTTCTGACTGTTTTGAAAGAGATACTTCTATATCAGGTAGTATCCATCAAGCACAATGATATGAATGACAGGCAGAAAGGTGACATCCCACTTGCTTCCAACCTCCCTCAGATTTTTGTCCTCATTTTGCCTCATTCTACCTGAGGGGTAAACCTCTCTCAACTCAAACACAAGTTTGTGATGAAAAAAAAACAACAACCTAGTTTTCAGCCATTCATTTGAATTTTGAATTCCTGTCTTTTGAGAGAAACAGCCACTGTCTGAAGGGATAAACTTCATAGGCAACATAAGGAGGTTGGATGGAGCCACGAGCTCCTGTTCTCTAGAGTTTTAAAAGCACAGGAATACATGGCTCTCTGTTCTATCAAATGAGCAACCTGCAAGCTTGGGACCAAAAATGTGAGAGCAACCTGTTGGTGATGGTGCAGAACAACTTGTATGTGCTGAAGGGAGTTTTAAGTGAAGGCTAGTTATTGCTTAATTGTACTAACTAAAAAGTGTTTGACTATCCTTTTTCACACTGGCAAAGCCACAAACCTGTTGATGTTTTTCTAACGACAAATGTATCATTCTTTACCCTAGCATTTGGCTCTTTCTTTCCCAGACTTTCAGTAAGTTGCTTAAAATAGACTTAAAGTAGACTGACTCCAGATAAATGTTGAAGCTAAATTGTTATTTGGACTAACTGTGTTCCTTAAAAACAAAGTGGTGTTTCAAAATTGCCATTGCAGAGTACTATTCAACAAATGCAGCTGGGAGGGAGTATTTAAGTATGGTCTTGTTTCTATTTGCCTGCACAGTTACAGGGCATGAAGCTGAATGGATTATGGACCCAGAGTTATGGGCCTGCCTGCTAACAGCTTCAGCTCTTGATGTCCTTCAAGTCCAGGTGCATGTAGAAATCTAGCCGAATTGTAAATTTGGTTTCTGGTTTTCTTACCATAAAGGCCATTTTCCTGCAGTGCAGCCAACTGTGCTTTAGAGGCTTCATCAGAAGAGCTACCAGTAAATGTTGTTTCCATGTGGATTTATTAACTCAGCTCCTAATGCTCTGCAGGCTTTTTGCTGGCTTAGATGTCTTGATCCCTGACCCAGGTATCTGTGCCAACAGAAACTTTTCAAGTGCTGATGCAGTTGCAGTGAGAAAACTTTACTTTTGCACTTGCATTGCCCTTGGGATCTGGTTTTACTGGAGTTTCGAAAGCAGCTACTTGCTGATGAGGTTCTGCCTGTGCTAGGAATGGGTCTCCAGTCTGTTTTCATGTGTTTGTAAGTCATTTCTTGCACAGGCAGGCCTGCTCATGCAGTGAGGCAGCCATGGAGCTGAAGCCACCTTCACAACCTTATTGCTGGAAATTACTGGGACTTGGATCCCTCTCACAGGGTATTCCATGAAAATCAGTCCTGCTCTTCCTCCAAGCATCCTCAGCACTGTTGTGCAGTAGTTGGTGCAGGCTCTCAGTGGAGTCTTGCATTTTATTTTACTTCTTAAAATCCCATCTCAAACTATTTTATGGGAAAGTTTTGGCCTTCATTAGATCCCTCTACTAGCATAGGTCAGATTTATTGAAAAGAAGAAAGTTGTGAATTTTTTCAAGAGTTCAGTAGAAGATATTTTGGGGACTAAGATTCAGGCTTCTTACTGTGTCTTTTGTTGGAATCTTACATTGAGCCTTGTTTAAAGATCCTCAGATGGCTTTCCTGTGCTTGCTAGGTATCATGGTTTAGCTTAGTGGCTAAATTAAAATATTCTCTAGTCAGGCTTATTCTGAATTTATGCAATGTATGTTAATACATTTGAAACAGGCAGTCGGTGACTGGGGAGAAGGAGATGTAATGTGTGTGGATTTTTTTCAAAGAGAAAAAGAGACTGTATTAGCACTGAACTTAGACCAGGATGCTGTTCATCCACTAATATTGGCTCAAAGCTCTGTGTTGCTTTGGAATGTGCAGTTTAATGCCCTGGCTCTTCACAAAGGCCTTAGGCAGGGTGATGTGGTGTTGGCTGCCTGAAAGCAGAAAAGAGCATGGATAGACAAATTTCTCTTCTGTGGAAAACACTAGCAGCCACTTCAGAAGGAAATGCATCAGGGACCTTGGTTGGAAGGAAATTACTGCACTGATTGTGATGACTTTGATTTCCCTCTCTAGCTAGTAACTGAAGGACCTCTGACACACAACTCCTATTTTTCCATGGTCACTTTGGGGTGAAGTACCTCTCTGCGTGAGAGGGGGAAGGAAGTAAGAAGAGCTTGCTGCTATTTCAGGGCATTGTGAGGGAAACTTAATGTGCTTTATTTCCTTTCAAGACCTGTGTTTAAACTAGGAGCCCATCTCCCCTGCCACAGGGCAGGGAGGGAAGGGTTTTTTCCATTACCTTTACAAGTAATTGTGATGTCTCAAGTGTGAAGGTATTTGATGCAGCAGGTTTTGAAGAGGTGTAGCCAGCTGTTTGCTGGAAAAATGCAGCATTGTTCTACTTGTTTCCCATTTTCAACCACTTCCCAAATGACCACCATTTCTTCACAGCGAAACCTCTTCCTTTATTCATAAGACTTTATGTTCCTTAATTTAGTATTCTGTATGTCAGAGTCCTTTCCCCTGTTTCAGCCTCAGACTCCTATGTATATTAGATGTAAAGTTTTATTCATTATTTTGTTCTATCAGTCATGTCAAAGACATTTCTCTAATGTCTAAACTGGGTAATTGCAGTTTATTTTTGAAAAATCATTGTAGTGTAAATGAAAACTGTCTTCACGGTGCTGGATGTTCTGTTAATTGAATGTGAGGCTTAAATTGGCAGGGTGGTGTTTCAATGCAAAACAGCTCAAAAATCCTCCTTTAAATAGAAATTTATGAGATATATAATGTAGATACATTCAGGTAAAGATTTCGCTTTTGAGCTAAACAAGGTACTTATATCAACCTCAAAAAGGCTCCAGAGCCGTAAAATGCTGATATAGTTAAGAGACAAGCAGATGAACACAAATATTTCAGAAATTAAAAATTTCTGATGAAGGAAAACAATGTGAAACCTGCAAGTTTGAAAGCCTGAATGTTGAAGTTGCTAGTCATTCAATGATAACTATAAAAAGAGAGAACATCTCTATCTTATTAAAAAAACCAAACAAGCAAAACCCAGCCAACACCAATAATTGGTTTATGGATATTCTTTTTCTATTCATTGTAAAGTCACTTATTTTAAACATTTAAAGCTTGTCTAGTGGTACTAAAGTGTGACACTGCTGAACTGTGTTATGATATTACTGAAGTCTCTGGTATGAATGACATTTTTTCTGCTTTATTGGCTGCTCTCCCTTTTTGGGCTGAATAGGCAAGGGCTTGTTGCTGACTCTGGAGGACTAACACTCAGCCATGAAAAAGGGAGATGGCTCCAGCCTGCAAGATGGGATGGGAGCATCTTACATGAGGACTGTTCAAAGTCAGATTTGGATAGAGTGAGAGCCTTGTTAAAATCTCCAGGAGAGATGAAGGTGGTCTGTGCAGTGTCTCTGAGAATTTTTTTGGCCCGGAATAGAAGAGATCACAGCTCATTGATTAGATGGCTTCTAAGCAGCACTTGCTTTGCTAGAAAGGTTGTGGTGTGTTGTTTTGGAGGAGTCTCTGCTATTGCAACAAGAACCACATAGTTCACCTGAAAACTGTTCTCCCCTGCTTCCATGTAGACACAAGTGCTTCCTTCAAGCTCAAACTTTGTGTTGCTTTGCTGCAAAGAAGCAGCAATTTCCAAAGGACATAGCAGGGCCTTTATCAGGTTTTTACATGCATTGCAAATTCCCTTGGTTAACTCCATGTCTGTACTGGGAACTTGCTGCACCAGCTTTGTCCCAGCAGTAGCAAAGTAGAAGAATGTACAAAGAATTAGCAGCCACCATCTCAGAAAACTTGTTTAAGCTTTATACCGATGTAATACTTCCAAAATATTTCCTCAGCATGATTAATGGTGCATCAGATAAAAATCCACCCTGACTAAACTCAGGGAGTGCCATTCTCAATGTATTCTTGACATGCTACAAGTTTGAAATTGCATTTTCTTTTGTTTTGTTTCTCAGTGACTAAACCTACATCATAAGGTATTTATCTCTCAGTCAGGTGCTTATTTGCAGGCCATCAGCTGTGCATTTTTTGACCACTAACATCATGAGACAGTTCTTGGCAAATTACCTGTTTGGGTGGGAACTGCTGCCTTAGCAGTACTTATTCCAGTGAGGAATATGTGTCGCTTCCAAGTAAAAGGTTGAGAAACAGTGACACTGGTGTGGTGCTTTTAAAGTCCTGTGATTAGTGTTGTAGATGTTCTAAATGTGACTGTGAGGGTTCCTTTATCTCTGATCCCAATTTTTTCTTTCTTTTTTTTTTTCCCCTCTTGATTTCCTTTAGGCACAACTGGAAGCTCAGAGGGCAACTCAGGACTTTCAGAGGGCCACTGAAGTGCTGCGTGCTGCAAAGGAGACCATTTCACTTGCTGAGCAGAGGCTACTGGAAGATGACAAACGTCAGTTTGACTCTGCCTGGCAAGAGATGCTCAACCATGCTACTCAGAGGGTAATACAAACTTGCCCCAGCATCTGTCTTTTCCATACTGTGTGTTCTCCTGTGGTGTATGAGTTTTTGAAAGACAAAATTATTCTTTTGGTCCAGATATATGACCTGTAGGAAATGAAGCTACATAAAATTATGAAGCATAAAGTTAAATCATTTGGGCCTTGGGCTGCTACTGGCACAACTACAGTTCTCTGACTGTGCTAGTAGGTAGTGGAGCAGCTCTCTACAGAACAAAATTACCATCTATATAATAGGGATAAACAATGTCTTGAGGCATATCTACATTTGGAATTCAGCCATAATAATTGCATGGGGATGACTGTTCCTGAATACACCTGCATGCAACATTCAGTCCAGTGACTTCCATCTTCATGGTTACTCTTTTGGAACAGGTAGACAAGTTACAATAGACTAAGCAACAAGGTGCAGGTTACCCACCCACAGCCACTCTGCAGTAGTTGGTTGCCTGCCTATTTTGCTGTTGCCTATTCTTGCACATGGTGGTCACTGTGGGTTAAGTTGGTGCAGAAATTAAATAGCTGCAGTTGTGTGGTAACTCATTCATATCTGTCTATCTATGTATCTATGTATCTATCTATCTATAATATCCTTATAGATAAAGAAATGTGCACACTCTCACGCTCGCTGGGGCCCTGCATGTTTGACACTCTCAGTGCTTCCATGCTTCTCACAGTCCTGCTCTGCACCCACCCCCTGCTTGTATGCTCACATCTGTGCCCAGCACACATGCCCTATGTGCACATCCTTGCACCAGTGCCTTGCACATGCACATGGCCTGTTTGCAAAAGCAATCTGCACAACCTCCTGCTGGCACAAGCATACAGCTCACACTGGTGCCCTGCACACACGTCAGCCCCACACAGGTGCTGTGCACTGTGCTCACCCTGAGCTCTCACCTTGGAAAAACAGGGACATGTTCCAGTTTTAGTATGGAATAAGTTGAACAAGGCACTTTGCTTCAGAAATGCGTGTTTGAATGTGGAATTACTTGAAAATGTGTGTTACATTTTAAGCTTGCACACTGCTTTATCCTGAATTAGATTTCAAATTTAGACAAGGTCTTACCTCCTTTGTAAAGTCTTTTTAAACCCACAGAAGAGATACACCATCTAACAAAGAAAGGCAGTATTCTTTTTAGCAGCTGTCAAGAAGAATTTTTCTATCATTTATGTGTCTCTTCTTTCCTGTCTGTTGAAAAAAAAATGCAGAAAGGTTTTTTAACATAAAAGAACCAAAGATCGAAGTTAAAAACCTTTGTTCTGTCAGAGTTTCCTTAATATGCCAGTGAAGCTGAACTTGCTATTCCAAATATGCTAGCGTGCCACACAATGTTCATATTGTCTTGCAGCCCTCAATGCAGTAGCTCTGTTCTGTTGCAGAAGCTTCTCAGTTCTAAGAAAGCCTCTATTTCAGAGGGAATTGTAAAAACCAGCTGCCTCATGGAGAAACAAGGAACAGAAGGGATGTTGGCTGTGTGTAGGAGAGAGATGGAAAACCCAGTATATATTGAAAAAAATAAAAAGAGAAAACAAACTCCAGGGTATGAGGGTATTATTTGTGTTATTATCCCTGTTATTATTCGGTATTTGCAGATCTGGTAACCTCTGTGTGTTTCTGAGGGGAGCCTCAACTTTGCAGTGCATGCGTGCCAGGACACCTGCAGCTGTCATGTTCCCTAGTGTTATCCCTCTTCAATATGAGCAAAGTCCAGAAATGCATAAGGGATTTTTGATTCTCAGAACTGATAGGTGAGAAAACTGCAAGCGTCTGAAGAGTTGCTTAGAGGTCCTGACTGCTAAACTGCTGAGTTTTGGTGGAGAGCGACAGCAGTCACATGTCAGCCACCTCTGTCTAGCTGACATAGCAAAAACTTTTGTGGGGGTGGGTGAAGAAAGAAACACTAGCAATTTTGAGAGTTCAAGCAGATTCTTCTTGGCTATTTCAAGGGGATCACTGTGTCCTTCTACAACCCTTCCCTGACAGTCTGTGAGAGGTGTACACCTGAGATGAGCAAACCCAGTGATTTATCCTAGGCACTGACTGAACTGTATAGAGTAGCTGAGGACTCCTTGAATGGTAAACTTATTACTCAACAATTCCTCGTGCTTAAAATAGTCTGGGTAAGCCCAGTTCCCAGGAAGCACTCATATGCAGCTTTCCAGGGTGCAGCAGATTTTGAGAGAGCTGCATGGAAGTTTGTCTCAATACTGGAGGTCTTAAGGCTAGGACCAGAGCCAAGAGGGGTGAAAATATTGTTGAAAGTCCTAACTGAACAGATCCAGTATTTGTTTTACTGTGTGCTTGACTGAGTTTTATATCTCCAAGAGTGGAACGAAAACTTCCTTGGCTGCAGTTCATGCAGTTAATGAAGTGCTTAGTGTTCATTGAGGCAAACAGAATAATTGGGATCTCGGAGAGCAGAAAGCATCCCTATGAAACTATGGATGAAAACAGACTGGAGCATGAGATCTACTAGAACAAAAGTTCTCCTTGATTGCCACAGTGTTGCTGATAACTTGGATCATTAATTGTTCATTATGTTAGAAATCACTAATGGAAAATGTTTCTGAGGGTGAAGGCTGAGGGTTAAGAAATAGAATTCTTCTACTTACACATATAAAATCAGTCTTGGAGAAAGCTCTTGCACTCTAGGTATTTGGATTGTATAGGTTTTTTTGCATGTGTTTATAAATGACAGTTGTACTGGGCAGAGAATAATCTTGCACTGGGCCTTGTATAGCAAGGAATTGGGTGCAGAAATGAACTCTGAGCCAAATGTTAGAAGTAGGCTACTGATTCATTTGTTTCTCTCTGGAGAGAAATGTCAGGCAAGAGTAAAGTGTTTTTATTTGTTGTTCTTAGGCAGAGGCAGCAGGCTTTATTGAATTAATCTGAAGTTTGGAACAAAACCTGAGCCCTGTAGCAGCTTGGTAGCTGACAAACAATGCAAACAGAAAGCATAAGGAAAAAGGGTAGGCAAGAGAACAAATGAAAGACTTAATTTTTATACACTCATGTCAAAATGCTGCCAAATTACTTCTGCACTTGACCCAATGGATACGGACAAAGACTTGGTTCCATAGTACCAAACAGGAAATGCTGTTTCCAGACCCTCACTGGGAGGAAATAGAGATAAGGGTTGCATGTTGTAATTGCTTTTTGATGTCTTGATAGACTGGAAAGCTATTAACAATATTTTTAATATGACAGTCTAACAGATTACTGTAAAGAAGGCTTTTGTAGCCACTGATACAGCAAATCATGTCATTCAACTGATGCAAGATGGGAGAGTTATTGATATTTTGCTTATCCTGGGTGGGCTGGAAGCATAATATGTGGAAGGCCTTTCTATTCATGGAGTGAGCAGGACCAGCATGAACAGGTACAGAGAGTACAGGCTGTCACCCAGAGTTTTTTCACACCTTGCAGTCTAAGCTATGTTTCCAAAGGAAGCTGGGTGCATAAACAGGAGCTGGATGCCTGCCTGCCTGTGAGGATGCAACTGATCCCTGTAAATATCTGTTCTTGAGCTAATACCTGTGCTTGAGCTATGTGTTGACCACAGTGTAGCACAGGACTGTGGGGTAATCCTGCAAGTCAGACAACTGCTTTACCCACTTCTGTTCTTAACTTGATGTGTATTTGTGGGCTAAATTCTCTTGGTTTTTAGTTTTCTTTCCTTGATGTTCATTTTTCCACAGATCTGAGAGAAGTGTAATGACTCTCAGGCTGGAATTTAGCTCATCAGTTTCAGGTGTCTAGAACATGACTTTGTTGCAGTTACTCTCCAAAAGTTTGATTATAATGAAAAGAGGTTTTTCAGTAAGTGGATGGTGTCTGGAGAAAAATTCATGTGTCCAGAGAGGCAAGTTCAATGTAAAATGAATTCTCTGTTGATTATAATGGAAATGTTGACAGGTTTGATGAGCTCTTAAGCTTCCTGGAGAAAAGTACTGTCCACTGTTAGCCATTGGGTTTTGGCAACTTCAGTTTGTCTTTAAAATTTGGAGCTGATGTTTTTGGGAAGCAGAATATGTTACTTGTCTGCTAGTACCTTGAATTACAATACTGCAGTTTGGGGTGCAGAGAGCAGGGCTATGAAAGGACCAAAGGATGTGGAATTTTGGAGGGATGGAGGAGAAAGATCTTCAGTTTTATACTCCTGTTGAAAATAATTCATAAAAATGTACAAAAGGAGAGTACTGACAGATGTATTACCTCAAGTTTGAGACAAGCTGGAGCAGAAAGGAAGATCCTTCATGAATTTCAAGAGAAATTGCTAATTTCTAATTGCTGATGCAATCTGCAGTCTTAAAAAGCTTCTGCTTTTACAGTCTTTCCTAAGATATGTTCAGTTCATAAATTCTGGCAGGGAGAAGAAATGTTTTGGCTCTTGATCATGAGACATTTTAAAAAGGAAAGGATGAGGGGAGAGTAAAGAGGAAGGAGGCATGCTCCCTCTTGGATTAATTTGGCTTGTGAAGCTCCCTTTGATATTACACCGTGAAGTACCATCTGTCAGTGTAAAATGTGTGGGTGCTTTCATGATGTAGAGTGGAGAGAGACTTCCTGAAGCTAGAAAAACTTGGAGAGAAAAAAGGGGGAAAAGTCTGTGAAAGAAACAGCAAAAATATCACATCCTTCCTTGTCCTAAGCTCCCTGTCACTTTACCCTGGAAATGTAGGGGTTTTGTGCAATCCCTTGTATTGTTGATTCTCTCTTTGTGATTTACTGATCTTGCATTGTCTCTTCCCTTTTACTTAAAATTCTTCCTCTAGAAGAACAATCAATTTAATTTTTTGAGAAAGAAACAGTTGTCCAGAGTAATCCTCTGGCTTAGATGGTCAGCTTTGCCTAACTCCACTGGTATAATTTTTCTTGTGCATCTGTTGTTATTATTGACATTTTGTCTGGAGTTAATTTTTTACTTCAGATCATGGAAATATTTTGTCTGGAATGAAGCTACTTGTACTGACTTATTCGTGGTAAATATATACTCTACACTGACCTTCCTTTCACAAAAAACTGGCTTGAAAATAGAGGATAGGGAAGGAGAGAAGAAAAATTGATTGATATCTATGTTAGGGGGTTTTATTTGTTTTGTTTTCCAGTAGTTGTATCTACCTGAGAGAGCAAGTTCTGCCTGGAGTAGGTGATCTAGTAGTTGGGGACAGGCATGGGCTAAAGAAATGTCCAGTGAATGTGTGGGCATCCCAGAAGTTCATCCACTCTGGATGTTTTTGTGTAAGAGTATGTCCCCTGCTCACCCCAAGGGTGTGAATGGCAGGTACAGTCTAAGGAAGTGAGATGTGTCTTGAGCAGTCATTGTGTGAAGAGGTATCATCCTCACTTTTCTCTCTGCTTTTTTCTAAGTGATGCTGTTGCATCTGTGATGGCTTAGAATCATCTACAAGGCAAGGTTGGTAGTAGAAGTGGTAGAAGCACTTTTAATTAGACAAAGCTGCTTCTTTGGTAACTGTGGCCGAAAGCTTGTTTAGAAGTCCATGTAAGACTGCTTTTTTTCCCTGCCAAATGTCTTATGACTGATAAAAAGTACTTATTTTCCATACAAGTCTGTCTGTCTTCTAAGACCTTTTTAAGAGGCGAGGAGTTTCCCTAGTTGGTCTTACACTGAATGTCCCAGATGTAGAGGCAGCAGCATGCTTTGCAGTCTGTTTCTGTCTACCTGGACAGCTTCTCCATTTAAAGGTTGTTTGGCTTTTTTTTTGAGAGATGGATGGTCTGATTTGTTTCTTCTTGTCTGTATGAAGTGCTTAAATGCATTTTGGCAGGTGATGGATTTCCACAGAGATACCTCACAATCTTCCAGGCATCTTCCTCAGCCTTGGGCATGCACCTTGAGCTGCTGTCCCAGAGGGAAGGGGACAAGCTGTCTCTGCAGACGTGTGCGGGTAATGTGATCATGATGACAGAATGCCCATAGGAAAACAAGGTGTGTGGGGGAGAGTTTTTCTTACATCACTGATTTCTCATAAGGGTGAAATATATAGCCTTTGTCGTCCCCCCTTTCATTCTGGAAAGGGTAATGAGCATGAGTATATGTGGCTGGCAACAAATTCCATATTTTGTTAGATGTTTTGAGATGTTTATGATCTGTCATCATGAAATCCCAGTTCTGCAGGGTTCAGCATTTCTGTGATGCTTGATATGAAAGATACGAGAAATCAACATGATACTGGACACCTAGCCTGCTTTACAACCCTGATGCTGGTAGTACTTATCATGTGATTTATCCCAGATATCAAGGTCTATGCTAATTTTGCTCCAGGAATGGGTGCTAGAGATTGACGTGTATTTGAGCACTGGCAGTCTATGCTAATTTTGCTCCAAGAATGGGTGCAAGAGATTGACGTGTATTTGAGCACTGGCAAATTCCAGCCACTCTGTTATTTTGTAGCTTCTGGCATTTTTAAATTGCTGTTTCCTTGCCACACTACAAAGAAGGCAAACCAGCCTCTGTGGAGTCCTTTGGAGGCTGCATTTTAATTTAAGATACTTCCACTCTAAAATCAGCCTTGTCTGACATGTTTCACTAAGGAAAATCATTGCACCAACCTGGCTTTCAAACAGTGCTTGAGATAAGAGGCTGCAGCTTGTTTTCAGGATTTAGGAGAGAGTCTGTCATGAATCTTATGGTTTTGAGGGGGTTTTGACCTTGCTTTGAAAGTGGATGCCTTATCTATATAAGTTTTGAGGGGTTTTTGACCTTTCTTTGAAAGTGGATGCCTTATCTATATAAAACAGCTGAAGGGTGTTGGAGTTGAGTACACTATTTTATACCTAATCAAAAGATCCTTTGGAAATCTTTCTTTCTCATAGTTGAAAGTTCTGTAGCAACTTCTTTGTTTAATAATGGTAGTGTGTGCAAACGAGCAGAAAGTGGCCTCCAGTTGTGGCAGCAAGAGCTATTTGTTGATTGGTGATGAAATTTAACTTTGGCAATTTCATGCTTATCCTGAGAGGAGCAGTGTCCCAAGCAAGTTGAAGCTGACTCTCTTTTCCCTGTTCAGTTCAGCCTGAGGGCTAGGAGGTCTAGAGTACTTTTTCAAAAAATTAGAGCTTTGTGGGTGAGGTTTTTTAAAATCAAGGTATCTTGAATGTTCTCTCTCTTTCTCTGCATCTGAGAGCTCAGATGCACAGTCTGATGGTGGGAGCCAGTTGGATCAATTTGCTTCAAGTTGCAAAGTCGTTGCTATCACAGCTGAGACATTTCAAAATCCAGTACTGGAGAAAATCAAGTCACTTTTTGTATGAATACCTTCATAGCTACAAGAAAGGAAGTTTGAAAAAATTGCCTGCTTACCCCTCATTGCCAGATCAACAAAGAGGTGTCACCACTTTTCTTACTTTAAACAAATCTCCCTGCTTGGATCTTGACTGCTAGTACATTAAATAAAACACATTTTCTGACCTACACCTCAGACATCTCAAATTTGGACAATAAAAGTAACCTGGATACAATTACTGGCAAAGCATGACTATGGGATACCAGCAGCATAGCTAATGGAGAGACATTTACTTTTCCTGTTGCTTTTGTAGACTCCTAATTGCTGGAAAATGCCACAGCAGTGAGCATTTGTTTATAAAGCTTTGAAGAAATGATTGCTTGAAGAATTTGCTAGCTTATGTGCAGGGCTGCAGCCTGACTGGCTGGGGAAGGTCTGGGCTGGCTGTGGAAAGCAGCTGATGTGCTGGGCCTGGACTGCTGCATGTTAAGCATCTGCCTGCCTGGTTAGAATCAGAGTATTTTTGAAATGGCCTCTAATATCATTGAGTCCAACCACTAACTCAGCAGATATCACTCCAACCACTAACTCAGCACTGCCAAGTCCACCATTAACCATCTCCCTAAGTGCCTCATCTGCATGTCTTTTAAATACCTCCAGGGATCATTTCCCTGGACAGCCTGTTCCAGTGCTTGACCACCCTTTCACTGAAGACATTTTCCTACTATTCAATCTAAACCTACCCTGGTACAACTCGAGGCCATTTCCTCTTCTTCTCTAGCATGTTACTTGGGAGAAGAGACCAATCCACACCTTGTTGCACCTTCCTTTCAGGTAGTTGTAGAGGCAACCATCCTTTCCTCCAGACTGAACAGCCTCGGTTCCCTCAGTTCCCAGGTCTCATTGGACTAGTGCTCAGACTTCTCTAGACATGCTCCAGCACCTCAGTGTCTTGATACAATAGAATAGTGGGCTGGTCATCAGCATTTCCTTGTCTACATGATAGGGTTGTCAGCTCAGGGCTCGAACCTCTGCATTTTGAGTGTTGCAACTGTGATTTGAGGCTGGTCAGCTGTCTTAAGAGAAGAGCCATCTTGGACACGGTATTTTCTAGTGATTGGTGATTCAGGTTGAGCTGTATTTGAGTCTTTCCTCTCCTGTGGTTGGTCTTCAGCCCTTTCCAGAGTGGTGGGGCTGCAGCTGACAGCTGAGCAACCTGCCAGCTCTCTACTGGGAAAGTCAGGCAGGAGGAAACAAATATTGCTGTTGAATGCAACTGGGTGACTTCTGCTAGCGTTGCTCCATTTGTGATTATTTAACTTGCCTTAAAAAATGGATTATCCCAAAATCTGAGGCTTTTCTGAACTTCCTGTAAGAGATATTATGCACGGAGCTACAACACCTCTGTCATAATTAACACTGTTTGCAAATCTGATATATTGCTGCTTTTCTCAGGAAAAACCTAAGTAGGTTCATCAAAAGTAATTTTTTCTATACCCTCACTTTCCTGACATAAGCTGATTGGAGAGATTATGAAGTTGCTGTTAATTAAAAGGATAAGAAATGCATCATTGTGTTTTGGCACTCAACCTGGTCTTTTTCCTCTTGAAGGTCATGGAGGCAGAGCAGACCAAAACAAGAAGTGAGTTGGTTCACAAGGAGACTGCAGCCAAATACAATGCTGCCATGGGAAGGATGAAACAACTGGAGAAGAAGCTGAAAAGAGCCATCAATAAATCCAAGTATGTTTTACATTTGGAGATCAGTTTACTGGTGAAATCTATTTGGGGGAAATACCAGTTCTATGAGGGTTTTTGAACTTGTGAAAGTGTATTGCGCTTTGGGCTCATGTCTGCATGTAACAGCCTCACAGCACAATTGGTCCTGGTATTTGCCCTTGCATTTGTTGTCCTTCTAAGTGTCTCTTCAAGCACCTGAATTGATAAAGTGGTGCACAAAGTGGGAAAAGAAACCTTTTCTGGGCATCTTCTTGGTCTTGTTCTAGTGCATTTGAGTCCTTTGGTGGCATATGACTTGAGAAACAGGCTCATGGGATTCACATAGATGCTGTCTACAGAGCTGCTCTGTGTGTAGATGTTTTGCAGCTTGGGTTTTTTTGCAGTTTAGTTCTTATTTTTAGTTAGGGGAGCAACAAAGCAAGTGACAGAACCCTGAAAGGTGTGAGACTGCATCAGTGTAGCATGCTGTACATCAGACTTGTTTACTTCATAATGCTGCCATAGCAAAATCGTGTGAGAACTGTTCTTGGAGAAGGAAATGCACTTCAGAGAGCATAGCTAAGCAGTACGTGTCATTAATAATTGTGCCTGCATTTGACTGCATCCAGTTTTGCTCTGTTGTGGAGAAGTGAAACAGCTTTTTGCTCAGAACCTGTTTAAAATTTTGGCCCTGTTTACAAACAATTCTTAATCCTCTTTATATTTCGCAGTCTTTTTTTTTAATATATTTCCAGACTGTATCTTGTCTAAACAATCTGCTTGCTGTATTTAGCTCTTAATCCCTCCATCTAAAAATGACTTTTCAATGAAATCGGTCAACTAAAAACCTATTTTGATTGGTGTTTGCTCAATTCAAGAAAGGATTAGCACTTCTCAAGCACGATTCAAGCATGTTTGCTGAAAGAGTGGGGGGGCATGCCTTCCTAGAATGAGCTGCATGCTGTTTGTCTAGCACTGCACAGGGACTGTGAAAACCATCACCAGATCACTAAATGACAGATTCCTCTGGATAAGAGTGATATCTGAGAAGTGGTTTCTGTGAGTTCCTTCCTTACAATAAGGTTTAAAATAAAGGCCCCGATTAAGTTGTTAGTGGGGTCCTATAGTTTTTATAATGCTGGTGCAGAGCCTG
Source organism: Acanthisitta chloris (assembly GCF_000695815.1). Lineage (NCBI taxonomy): Eukaryota > Metazoa > Chordata > Aves > Passeriformes > Acanthisittidae > Acanthisitta > Acanthisitta chloris. Next base: position 43,634 of record NW_008660829.1, read on the forward strand.
ATGCCCCAGCTGCCTCTTGTGTGATTTGCCTCTGAGTCTTCATATCCTTGCTGAAACTGCCCTCATAGGGGTGTTGTCTTGTGTCATTCTCCTTGGGACAAGCTGGTTTTCACCTGTGTGGAAGGATACAAAGATATTCCTATGTCTCACAGCTGGGCCAACTGCAGCATAAACAACCTAGGCAGGGTGTTTTGGAGAGCCTGTAACAAGGGGTGTACGGAAATGCCACTTCTAACCTAGTACTGAAGGGGAGGATGCCTGATGACACAAGCAGTTGTGGAAGTATTTGAAGTCATGCTACACAGGGATGGTGAAAGGTCAGTCATCTCTTAGCATTGCAATATTTGCATAAAGGAAAATTGAAACTGAGCCGAAAGCATCAGTGCTGTCAAGAGGCTACATAAAACTGGGAAATGAGGCTGCTGAATTTGCAGCTGTTTCTATTGTAGGGTGTAGCTGGCTATTACCTGCTTTTCACGAAGGATTTAACACGAGCATCCTGCTCTGTCATTCTCCCTGGGTGGTATGGGAGCATTGGCTGTAACACATGGGCCTTTTAGGCCTGTTTGTCCATCCTCTCTCTCCATAAACTTGTGGGTAGACATGCTGAATGAGTTGCTCTTTGAATGATTTGCATTTCCTCATCACTTCAGTCTGGATTAAGATGCTTAAAGCATTACTATTTTGAAAGTAAGACTGGGAGAGCCTGGAGGAAAGTCATTTAGATGATTTGCCATGTAAAGCTGATGAGGGAATGATTATTGGATAGTTTTGTTTTGACTTTGCTTTTAATTTTGTTTCTGGATGCTTACTTGCTTGTTAGCTGTGAATGTGCACACTGCTGCACGTTCTTAACAGTCACCAGATCTTCTGGCCCAGTGCCTCTGAGCTGTAGGATAATGAACTTGCCTGTGTTAGCTGCTTTTTGGAAGTCACTTTCTGCTCCAGTGGCTTGGGCAAAGCACCTTTCACTCTTCCTGTCATCTGCTTAAAAAGCACTTTGTGCAGTGCCATGGACTTAGACAACTGATGTAGGACACCAATTGCATCAGTGAATGATTCACCTGCCCTGCTGTGTCATGGACCAGCTTTCAATAGTTACAGGGCCATGGGTGTCAGGGAATGAAGTGACCCGAGGAGATGCAAGTCCCTACCCTGCAGTGTGCTGCTTTCTGCTGGCATCAGATGCCTGGCTGTGTGTTAGTGATGAGTGAGGAAGAGTGCTTGCATACGAGCTCCTACATGTCAGGCTGTTGGTATCCTTTCCATGGCTTAGGTGGCATCTTTCTTGTCTGTTACCTGTCAACATGCCTGCTCATACGTGTGTGTGTGTGTATGTATTTGTGTACACACACACATGCATTTATGTGTTGGTTTTTTTCACACCACACAAACATACATGTGCTTGTTTGCTGGTAGAAAGGTGACTTTTCCCCCAGGCTTCTGGAAGTTGATGGAAGGTTAGGATTCAAACCTGGTTGTTCTCTCTCAATTGGCACTAGGGTAAGGGAGAGAATCAGGTCATTTGAGGTGAGTTTTTCCTGCAACACCATTCTGTCAGTGTCTGTCCACCCATAGCTTTGGGGTATGGCTGTAGGAGTCCTTTACCTGTTGGATCCAGACTCCCAGCTACAGTGTTTTCCCATGCCTGGCAGGCACATCTTGTGTAGACTTTGGAAGGTTTACATCCTAGCAAGGGAAGGCAGAGGTGCAGTTTGACTGGATCAGTGTCACTGGAGACATTGAGACTTGGCTGTGCACTCCTAGTGATAGTGGCGGAGGTGGTTAAAAACATCAGAGCTGGAAATAACCTACTGTCAGGGAAACACAACTCAGTTGTTTTATGTATGGCTGTGTAGTGAATTCAACTCCTCAAAGAATAGAGGATCAGAAAGACACGGTTTTATACTCCTGAACTCTAGTGCACAGTCCAAAATGCAGCTGCGGTAGGACTTAGAGCTCAGAAGAGGTTTGCTGTCAGAGCAGAAAATATGACAAGGGCAGTTCACATTCTATTTCATATAAAACCATATCTGGTTGTTTATTTCTCCCCTACTTTCCATGAGAGCTTCTGAGAGGTGAGGAGGGTAGTGAGCCCTGGTGAAAAATAATGGCTTTATTTTTTTCCCTCCTGCTCAGTGTTGTATCAGGTGACACTGGCTTGTGAGCTTCAAAACTTTGAGGCTGGAATGTGGTTTCTAGGCTTCGTACTGCACCTCTTGTGCCCGTCCTCCTGCAATCTTATAAAATGTTTTGTTGTCTGAAGTGTGAAACAGACAAGGTGTGACCCTGTGCTGTGTGTCCAAGCAGACTGTTGGAGAGCTGTGCAGTGTGAGGGAAGTGCCAGGTGGGCCACTGGTGGGAAGTGTTGATCGTTTTTGTGCGGTGCTCTGTTCTCCCTTCATCCCCTTTTCTTCACTGAGAAATCAACAAACTTCCTCTCCACCCCCTACATCTGAACATGGGGAAGTCTAAGGTTCGCTTTCTGTGGGGAACTTACATATGCTGTGGGCTCAGAAATGAGATGGGTACAGAGAGGATGCCTACGTCTGAAGCTGAATGTTGCTTTTAAATATCTTGCAGAATCTAGGCCTGAAGGAATTATGCTGTCAACTCTAAAAACTGGAATTTTTCAATTTGTATTTAGGTCAAAAGACCCATGAGAAATAGATGTATTACAGAGGAAAAGAGAGACATTTAGAGCATGTGTAGGTGTTCTATCATCAAGATAGTGGTCTCTTGGGATTACAGTGATACACAACATAGCTGTGTTAATGCTACAAAGAGAGCAACTCCCACTCCAGTACACTGCATTCAGTCCCAGTGATTGTAAACAATTGTTCTTTGTTTTTCCACAGACCTTATTTTGAACTCAAAGCAAAGTACTATGTCCAACTAGAGGTACGTACATAATTCAGATCCATCTGAAACTCTTTACTGCTTACGGTAAATGCTGAAATTACATCCTAAAGTGCTCGACAACTGTGTTGTGTTTCTGTATAAAACCAATTCAAAACCTCTTGAGCAATTTGCTAAGCACATTTTAAAGATAAAAGACTAGGAGAGGCTTTGTCTCCTCATGTGAAATAAGAGTGTTTGAACCCTGCTGCTTACTGCCAGAACAAAACAAATACAGTTTGTCTTTACTTCTCGTAATTTAATGTCTGGGGTTTATTTGTTTGTTGTGGGTTTCATATTTGCTTTTTCCCTATGTTTTATGCTTCAGACTGCTTCACTGTGCTTGGGGTGGTCTTTCATGTTATCTGGTTGGATCAATTAACAGAACAAGTAACCTGCTTGTAGTACTCAAACATCACACAGATGTGAATCTCTGATTTGGGTTTGGCATAAATGGGATTTGGGGTTTGTCTGGATAGGCTTTCAGGGCTTTTTTTTGGCATCTCTGCACTGCATTCTGTGTAGCGCAGTGGTGTCTGGCTTGGGTGTAGCACATGCCTTTGCACGACACAGTGGCCCTGGGGTGTGGGCATGACAGTTGTGGATGGGATGGTAATCCTTGCTATTACAACCCCAGTCTTGGACCTGCATGGGTGGGAGAGCAAAGTAGCCCTACAAATTCAAATGGATCACTCTGTTTCTACTTGCGTGAATTTTGCTGCATGTGGGCCCCAAAACTGGGAGCCTGGCTCCTCCGAGTTGAAGGGCACTGGCCAGTGCTGTAGCTGTGTGGGATGTGCACAGGGTTTAAGTGGAGCATGTTGCCTTGCACTGTTAGCCACTGGTGCAGGAAGGCTCCAGTGGGGTGCTAGGTCAGTAGGAGCCTAGCTAGAAGATGATTTCCATTTCTTGCCTGGGATGCAAGGTGTGTCCACAAGTCTTTTGTGAGCCCTTCACTGGGCTGCCTGAGATGCAACAGCTCTTTGTAAGCCTCAGAGACTCTGGCACACAGCTTTTCCTTGCCAGGATCCAGGTCTAAGTGCCCCCTGCTCCTCTGCCTTGCCTGCCAGTGTAATTGTGGTCAGCAGCTGCTGCTGCTGCATGGAGCTGAACGTTTGCCTGTCCTGGGCTGGATGCCAGCCCAATAATCCCTTCTGGCTAGAGGCATCTTTTGAGAAATCCCCTTTTCTCCATGGGTAAAGGCCCACTGTCTGGGGGCCTGTTGCTTCTCCATGGCAGCTGCTCAGTGCCCTGCTGAAGCGAGGTGATTGTGTAAACCATAATGCAAAAGACAGCATGGATTGCTTTGAATGCACAACATAAAACAGTGTTGAGACAGCCACAGATACACAAGCAGTGCTTTCCCTTTGGGAAATATCACTGTACAGCAAGGGTGAAAATGTTGTACACCCTGTTTGCATCTGGGGACACAGAAACTGCAGTATTACAGCTGTCAGGGGTGGAGTCTTTCTGGTCTGCAGGTTTAGTGACCAAGAAGTGATGGGTTTGGTGCTCAGTGAGGAGTTAGGCAGTGACTCCCAGCCCTGCTGTGCTCTGCAGACAGGGGCTGCCAGCAAACCTTTAGGGGTGGTTTGAGGATAAGCAGTGACATACTGTTCAGAGCTGCATTAGTGTTAATGAGAGATCCTGTGTGTTAACAAGTGAGCACTGCTCTGTGCTTAGCCAGGGGCCATTACCACACTCCAGAGGCTGTCCCAGCCCTTGGCTCTAGTGGTTTGCCTTGCTGTTGTCTCCTTCACAAGTGCCACTGCTTATGCTAGAGTGCTTTTGAATTCCCAGCTCTCCCATTCCCTAGATACCAGCCCTGCTTTATGCTAGTTTGCCTATGCAGAGACAAGTCACCTGAACACATAACGGGGAAGTGCATTCTGCACATTGCTTGGAGTGAAAGCCCATCTAATGCCTGTCTTCCTTGTTAGCAACTGAAGAAAACCGTGGATGACCTACAGGGAAAACTGGCCCTGGCAAAGGGAGAGTATAAGACTGCCTTGAAAAATCTGGAGATGATCTCGGATGAGATTCATGAGAGGAGACGGTCCACTGCCATGGGGCCCCGAGGATGTGGTGTGGGTGCTGAAGGGAGCAATACCTCTGTGGAAGACCTGTCAGCAAGTAAACCAGAGTCAGACACCGTCTCCAGTGAGTACAGAGCACTGCCATGTTTGGGAATATCCCATGGGCATCATAAGAAATGCTGAGATTAATGTTGCTCTGCATATTCTGCAGTTTTGAAATTTGCTGGCTGTTGTGGGACTGTGGCTAAGTTGTTATGCTTCTTGTTATTACAGGAGTTGATTGCATTCTTTAATAGCCAGTTTCAAGGGGAAGGGTAATGAGTTGAAGTGCATTAGCTCTTGCCTTAGCATTGCTATTGCTTTTTGTACAGTGCTGTATGAAAGGAGCAAAATTAATGCACTTCAAAGTGTGCTTCTAATTTTTAAGCCAGTGATGCTGCTGTTGGTGACTTGCCTGGGGTGGTCACAGGCTGTTACAAATCATTCAGCCACATTGCTGAGGTGGCAGTGTTGTTTGGGAACAGACCTTTTGGATCAAATGCTTGTCTTCCAGTGCTAGGCCTATGGCAGAGGGAGTAAAGTTGAGTCTACAGTAGTACAGAAAGGTGTGATGCTCACACAGAAGGGTGTAAGGATAAGCTCCTTCGCAGTGCAGAATCTTTTGCCAAGATGTGATTTCAGCAGAGCATGTGTGCTGTGAACAAGAGAAGTGAAGAAGCAGCAATATGCTGATGCAGTGTGCTGAGGGGCTCTGTATGAGAGATGGGTGACAGCAACCACCTAGCAAGCTCCAAGCAAGCCAGATAACCTCTACTCTCTGATGGCATAGGGGGACCTTGGGTTGCAAAGTCTGTTATATTGTGAGTTTGCATTTGTCCTGGCTCTGGGTGAAAGAGGATGGATGAACATTGCATGTGGTCTGCTTTTGTCTCTCCTGGACACTATCACCCCTTCTTGATGCAGAAAGTCTTTTTTTGCTGCCCAGTCCTACAAATTCCAGTTTAATTTGTATTTCAGTTCCATTCCTGCAGGGAAATGTCTAGGTCAGGAATACAGGAGTTCATAATTGCACAGCCCTGGTGCCCAAAGGCTGAACACACAGATCCCCCATAGACACTGGTGTGTACAGACACTGAGGCCTTGCAAGTCTGTGGTACAGCCTGTGTGTGCCATGGGAGCTGGGAGGCAGCCCTGGGCTGGCCTTCATTCTCTGCCAGTGGCAGGAGTTTTCACGTGATGTGTTGGAGCTCTCTCACTCAGAACTGTGCAGCTGGGACTTGAGTTGCTGCAGCAAGTGCAGTGTCTGGGCCAGCTGATGCAGTGGGGTCTAGGTATGGCTGCTTATCTTCTGCCATGCTGAAGTCCCAGGGTTGAGCCTTTCTGAGTTCGGCAGGAATTGCCTCTTTGGATACCTACAAGTCCACCTCCCACCTCCTCATGCCGAAGGCCTTCCAAAACCCTTAGGTATAACTGATTCAAGGTTTTCTTGTGCTGAAGGAGTTCAGGGACCTGGTATGTAACGGCAGAAAGAGCCAGGAAAGTTAAAGCTAATTCAGAGCAATCAGTTGCTGGCTCTCCTGGCCACTGCTGAGGCTGCAGGCAAGGACCAGCAGCATGGGCTCATCCCTCTCTTTGAACTGCAGTCTGACATAGGTGAAAGAACTTCAGCTTGTGTCTAGTGCCAGCACAGATCTGGGTTACAGTGAGGCAGGACTTAGCAGCCTGTGAGACTTAACTAAAATAGCCTTGATGGGTTAAGCTCTCATCATAATGTGTGTGGGGTTTTTACCAAGGTCCTTTTATAGATGATTTCTGTCTGATGGAGTTGAATAAAATACCTTGTCCTCAGCAAGAGTTTCCTGGCCCTTGCAGATGCTCCTGTGTGTTATGGCAAGTTTAGATGGTGAAAAGTAAGCTACAGTTTAAGCTGTGCTGCTTTCAGACTGGTTGATGTTAGTGCTTCTTGCCAAGTAGAGGACTCTGTAATTGGAAACATCTCTTTTGCCCAACCTTTATTTTGCTTTCACCCGCTGCAAAGTTATCTGTATTTCCTACCATATATTGATAAAACCTAGCATGTGAGAAGACAGGCCACTGCAGTCTTGGATTTGGCATCATTAAAAACAAAACAACAACTACCAAACCACAAGAAAAACCATCTCTGAGCATGAAGTGACCTGGAGGATGCTCAGGAAGGTGGATAATGCTGTTATCCATTTTATGTTTGAAGCCTTTTAGGTCAATTCTGCAATGTACAGTTCTGCAATCTGCAAGTCCAGCAGAAAGAGGCTGAACATCTCTGCAATAACCATGTTGGTGGCTGCCTCTGTTGGCACGCTCTGTCCGAGCGGTGCACACGAGCCCCAGGCTGCTGGGGTAACAGAGGAACTACTTTGAAACTTCTCCTTTGAGCCACTTTGTGAACACTGCTGCTTTGGTCCTGATGTTCTTCCAAGGCAGTTCTGAGCCTCACTAACAATAGCAGGAATCCCAAGGAGGCAGAATTGAAGATGACCTCAGGTCACAGTACACGTCTTGCTGCCTGTGGGACTTCTTCAGACCAGTGTGGTTCCAGTACACACTTTTGTTGTGTTGAGGCTGAAGCACATAAAGAACCTTCTGATCCCAGTGGGGTTACTTGTGTGCAGAAATCTATGGCTCATAGGGTCTCCACCCCACAATGAGCCAAAATTGAAATGTTGAGTTTTAGCCAAATCTACACCACTATGTTGAACAAAATGGAACCTTCTTTAATAGATTCCTCCTCTGGTTGCTAGTAATGGCACTGCAGCTCAATCTAGCCATACAATTCAGAGCTGGTTTGCTTTAATTATAGAAGTCAGATCTGAGCAAACACAGGCAGGGAAAAGAATATATGTGGGTGAGGCTTTTTTTTAATTAGGCATTGCTTGGTGATCCTCACCCTAAAAGAAAGTTTGGGAGTTGTGCTGGATTTTAGCTCCAAAAGTGTGAAGATAAGGTGGAAGCAACCTGTCCCGTGAGCCTTGTCTTTCTAATTTTTTCAATAAAGAACTAGGAACCTCAGGACTGAGATGGTGCCGAATGAGGTGGACACAAGGGATTAGGCCCTCACCTAAGTTGTCTACTGAAGACCACGACTGAACAAGGCTAGCTGGGCAGGGGGAACAGGGCCAGTAAAAGTCCAAGAGCTTGTTGGCATGAGGAGCAGTAGGTACTGCAGATCTGGTCTTGCATGGCCTGGCTGGCAGGTGCACTGTTCCTCAGAGCAGAACCAGGCTGAGGCTTTGCACAGGGACAGAGAATGAGGTGGCAGCCCATGGGTTAGCAGTGTCTGTGTATGATGCAAACCTGAGACACTGCCTTTGCCTAGGAAGGTGCAGGAGTTGGATAGGATTACTAACCGGAATATTCTTTGAAATTGCAGTGGCTTCAGAAGTGTTTGAGGATGATAATGGCAGCAGCTTTGTATCCGAGGAAGATTCAGAAACTCAGTCAGTGTCCAGCTTCAGCTCTGGTCCTACAAGTCCCTGTGAGGTGCCCACTCAGTTTCCTCCTGCGACACGACCTGGAAGCCTGGATCTGCCCAGCCCTGTGTCCCTCTCTGAGTTTGGGATGATCTTTCCAGTCCTCGGCCCCCGAAGCGAGTGCAGCGGGGCATCCTCCCCCGAGTGCGAAGCTGAAAGAGGTACGCACAGCTGGATACGCCCTGGGCCAATGTTTTTCAGCTTTATAAAGGGAGCAGGAAAACCTTCTCAGCTCCCCTAGGTGTGTGGCAGCTCCCTGAGCCCTGACCCGCTGGCCACTTCCTTGGGGAAGGCAGTTGTTGAAGGCCCCATGTATCAAAATTAACAATGATGTCTGAAGTGTTTTAATTATTGTTCTCCCGGCTGGGGATGTTCCCCAGTTCTGTCTCAGTGGAGGGGTTTGAGGTTTCTCATGAATTAAGCGTTCAACGGGATTCCAATGGTACATTTATTTGAAGGAAAATCTGGTTTATTTATTCTTTTTTTTTTTTTTTTTTTTTTAATTACTGTTCTGCTTGCTGAAAATCTTGCTTCCAGGGGGGAAAAAAAAGCCCAAAAAATAACATGCCAAAAGGAACCTCTTGCAGGCTCTGCCAGCTGTGGCTGACTAATTCAGACTAGAGGATTACCACTGCCCTTGTGTGCTCCAACCTAAGGCTGCTCTCACTAATTTGCTGCTGCAGTGCACAAGACGAGCACAGCTTGGAAGGCCAAGTTTGGTTTCGTTAAGGCATCTCGCTCCTGCTCCTGTAATCTGTGTGTGCTTTGGCAAAGGAAGCTGCAAAGGCACCTGCTTGAAGCTTAATTTGCAGAATGAAATTCAGGTTTAACATCCAGTTTAATCCTTTCTTTGCAGGGGATAGGGCAGAAGGGGCTGAGAACAAGACAAGCGACAGAGTGAACAAGAATAGGAGCAGCACCAGAAGCAGCTCCACTGAAGGGCTGGCTCTGGATAACCGAATGAAGCAGCTCTCCCTTCAGTGCATGAAAATCAAAGAGGGAATATGCGCAGGCAGAAAAGCTGCCCAAATTGGCTGAGTCCTTCTTGTGCCCTGTCCTGATTAGTGGGAGTCTAAATATTTATACATGAACTTCTAAGTGTTTGAAGAACGTTGTGCCAATAATATATGCCAAATTGTAAGCGTTTACTCGAAGAACTTAAAACTGCACTAAGAAGTTTAATTGATGTGGAGGGCTGAAGTTTTTATTCAGTAAATCCTTTGTAGGCCGGACGAGTTATCAAATGTTTAAGCTGTGCTCATATTTCACAGACTTTGTAAATTGTTTTGTAGCAGCCTGGCTGAAGCAATAACTAGTGATGATCCCGTGTAAATTCATGCCAGTTGGGGGTCTGAAATTCAAGCCAGACATTTGCAGAGAGCGGTTTGGCTTCGGTTTTGTAGAACGAAATGCTCTTTAGATACAGTGGATCTCTTGAATACAAGTGGCATATTCTTTAAACATCTGTATTTGTCTGCATTATGCTGAAACTGTAGAAATATTTTGTATACAGGAAAGCTGTTGCATGTGTGGGGTCTGAAAGCCTTCACTCTTCCCTTGGTGCTCACAGAAAGGATAAAATGAGTCGTGCCTGTAACAACCAGTGTTAAGAGACAGACAGATGACAGAAACGTGATGGTAACGCTCAGCAGTGCTAAGCTCTTTCTAGCCACCCTCCAGAGTCTGGACTGGACTCTGCAGGTGATTCCAGTGACCAAAAAGAGTTGATTGGCCCCTTGCCCTTCCCCTCCTCTGAAAAGTGAAGTATTATTTTTCAGCACTTTAAGTGTTCGGGTTTTTCCCCCTCAAAAATGGGAGTCATAGATGTTTTCAGGACAGTTATAATAAGGGATTCGCCCTTGAAATATGCATGAAGAAAAGGAATTGCCAGTGTAGATTGACAATGTGTTCTTAAGCTTCTCTGTAGGTTGTACTGTGTGGGGTTTTCTAACTGTTAAAGGACTTGGGATTTTAGAATGCCCTAGGGAAAGTGTTCAGTAAAACTAGAAAGGGCACGGGGCATGTTTTGCCAGCAGCTGTTAGGCAGTAGTAGTGTCTGATAATTATGCTAATAAGTGGTAGTAAAAATCCTAGGACTCTTCAGTTTTGGTGACTAAGCATTTCTGAAAGCACCGTTTTATCTAAAATGTCAGTTTATATTGTTAATTTGATGGGAATTTTAGTATTGCCCAAAGTATTTTTTATTCTATGTTTTTGCAGTCCTGTTGTATTTCATCCCTGCCACAGCTTGTGTATCTATTCTCAAAGTTAATGTAAAATTCTTCACACTACAGTAAACATTTTTGTTTTCCATATTTTGAGTCTGTGCAAGTGAAAATTCATCTCTAGTGCCAAGAACCAAATCTTCTCCCACAGCAAGTTTAGCCTTCAAAAATCCACTTCCTGCTG
>NW_008660829.1:54502-57173 GCF_000695815.1 Acanthisitta chloris
GTGCTGGAATCCACTGTGGTACATGGGCAGTGGTTACCTCCTTCCAGCTTCCTGAATCCCTGCATACCTGATTCTCGTTTTATCCTGAACTGTGCCGTGAAACCAGAGCTTTAGTCAGGTTTTCCAAAATTTCTTAGTGTGGAGAAAGAGGGAGGTTATTCTGTTACGTAACACCCCTGTACTTAAATGCTGCTGAAATTGGCTGTAAGACCATGCAAAATTGGAGGAACTCTGTTTTCATAAAAAATAGATTCGACACATTATAGCTGTTAAGCTGTAATAGCTTTAAGCATTTATACATTTACACCTTCCAAAGACCTGAGTGCAGAAATCTTCCAGTGCTAGCAGTTCCCAGCCCAAAAAGTGCTTAGGAAAGAAGTCTGTGATTCCAACTTCTGCTGTGACAATTGTTTCGGAAAAGCTGGGATAGACAGTATTAAATATGAAATAAAAAGCAGCACAGAAGTGCCACATTGTATGAAATGTTCTTACTTAAACTTTCATAGTTGAGCTTTTGTCTGTGCTACATTGTTAGAAAAGTTAGCAGAGGTATTTGGAGTTGAATCTCTTACTTTTGCAGACCTGCCAGTCGACCTCTGTTACATTTTCCTGGGTTTGGGATGTTTTTAACCTCTCCTGCTATCAAATTTCCTCTCATCTTGCCAGTTCTGATTGGAAACCTAAACACCCTGCACTTGGGCAATGAATTAATTTAGTGTTCATCAGGATATAACAATAGCTGTATGTGCTGCTTTGTGTATGTCCTGACTTGGTTCAGCTCCCAGCAGGGTAAAACCATTGACCAGGAAGTATGAACAGGCATGGAACCCACTCTGCCCTTACTTTTATACCACACTTGTGTGAGATTTGCTGAAGGATCATGCTGCAGCCTTCTTCCTTTGGCAACCCCCAGACCTGGCAGGTCAATCACCCTTCAAACGTGCAAGTAAACAGGCAGAACTGTGTCCAATAAATTAATGGAAAACTCATTTTATTTTAAACTTCATAAAAGCCATAATTATAAATATAACAAACTTAAATGAACAGACATTGCTATGGAATACAAGTAAATGAACAAGCTTTCTCCAGTTACTTTTCTGTTAGAGCTCTTTGTGGATTCTGAAGTGTAACATGATGGTAGCTGCCTCCATGGGTATAAAAATAAGCCTCTGATGTATCAAAGTACATGTGATCAATTCAGGTGCCCTGATGTGAGAATGTATAAAGCAAATGTTAACCTAAGAATCCTACTTCTCTTTGGTATTATCAAACAATTTAAATGGCCTTTTTGACGAAGTGATGAAAACCTCTACTGTATGTGCACAAACTTAATTCTAAATAGCTCTTCCAATGCCACAGAGATTGCATGGTCAAGTGCATAATTACAAAATAGTTACAGGAAACTTGCATCAGGAGACTAAGACAGGGCAGATGGGATAGAAGCTGTTGACACCATTTATCCATGGTACTACCTCTCACTGAGTCTTTGAGAACTGAGGGATTGGATTAGCCAAGGGCTAACCTCTGTCTTTGTATCAAAACCAACCAGGGGAGGTGTGTGTATGGGGGGTGTCGCACCCTGAGCTATAAACAGCAGCACTATGGGGTCTTGTCTGGGGCTTTAAAGTAGGATTTGAAAAAAAAAAAATACACAGAAAAAGCTTTGCAGTGCATAAATAAGGAGAATGACAGAACTTCTGCAGAGGCTATCTACAGTTACCCTTCTGCACTGCTGACAGAGAACTAAAAATCACTTCTTTGTAGTAGTCTTCCCTTAATGAATCAGAGTAAATCCCCTTAGAGCAACTGCCTTCCATTTCATCAGTCATCCTCCTCACCTGCAGCTCTGGCAGTAGTTCAGAACTCTACCCTCTGCAGCAAACAACTTAGGAGTGCAGGATGCTTGTTAGGGCTTTGTCTTCTAATGTTCAAAAGCTTCAATTGCATGTTTAGAGGCAGAGAAGACTTCAGGGTCAAGAGGTGCATGACTGTCTAACTGGAAGTAAAATAGCATATCCAATGTAACTTTGTTACAGTCTGAGCTGTTGTGCAGCTATTTACATGTTTGCACACACAGGTCTCATTCTTATTTAAAAGTCCTGCTGCATAGCACAGCATCTCCTGTTCTGCCATATGGATCAAAAAAAGCTAAACAATATAGGAGAAAGAAAAGCTTAACTTAGTGGCCTGAGGTTGTATTAAAGTCTAAGGATCAGTTCACTTTCCAGTCATTTTTCCTGATTTATTTGTGGAAAAAATTAAATATGTATTTGACAGAAAATATCAAAGTAAATCATAAATGCTTACATGAACACTTTCTTCCCCTAAGAAAAAAGGACAAGAAAACTTTGTTTTAGAATTAATTTGCCACAGCCAGAACCTACAGACTAGAATGTATAGTAACGTTTTGTAGTTCACCTGAGTGATTTGTCCTGTATGTTCTGTCCTATATGTGAAGGCAAATGCATGGCCATGGCATTCTAGCAGCCTATGCAGGTGCAATATTTGACTAGGATTTGTGTTATAACATTGATACTAGGTTTAACTCCTGTGCATTTATGGAGACAAGCCCAATCCACTGCCTGAACTGGGTGCATAAGAAAAGTTAGCATATCCTGGTGGGGACAGGATCCTATGTCCTTAATGCCTTTAGGAAAGTGAGTACATTCCT
>NW_008660829.1:57371-59001 GCF_000695815.1 Acanthisitta chloris
CAACAACAGATTTTACTGTAGGCAAGTCTACCAGCTTCATCTCAAACAGCAGAGAATGTGGAAGGACTTGGTCCTGAAAGCTGGCAGTTCTGGCATCTGCCTTTTGTACTGTCAAACAGATCCTCAGCTGAGACTTCCTGACTTCAGAGGTGATAAGACACCTGCAGGACTCCATTGCTACTCTGCTTTAGCCTGAGCTAAAAACTTAACAGAAATCTCTAGGGAAAACATGAGTTGAATGAAATTCTAATTTGGTAGGGATAAAGCAGGCCTTGGCACACACTCCAAAAAGCCAAGGATAATCAGAAAAAACCTAATCTGTTTTTTTGTTCACCTTGTGCCCATGCTGTTCCCTCTACTGATTTACTGCAAAAATCATCAGAAACTTCCCTGCAAAAGAAGGTAAGTCACACTGTGATGAACTTGTGACAAATTTCCTAGCCCAGATGGTCTCGGAGAACTGCAGTCAGCAAGGTGTGTGTTTTCTAAGGCATGAGCTTCAGTGCCCTTTCAACACCAGACACTTGTTAAGGAGATGAAACAAAAGGATCTTGTACTTTCTGGAGAGGACTAATAGCAGCCTTCTGTGGGAATAATTTTAGCCCACAGGTATTTCTGGTGCTGCTATAGCACATGTGCTCAGTTTCCCAATGGCCAAGTGACACCTGTGCTCTAAAGCAAAACTCAAACACTACCTTTTTGCTTGGAAAACTGCCAAACCAACCTGAATGGCAATAAGCTTCCTATGTCTGTTTTAAAACATCATCTCCACCAGCTGCCAAATACAGTAGAACTTTAAGGCTGCCATTTATAAATGGCAAATGACAAAAAATAATGCATGTTAGGGTCTGTGAGGCAGTTGGTATTTAAATTGAAAACTTGATTATCTTGAATCCTCTTCAGGTACGATGCACATATATCTAATCTAGAGGAAGAGCACATAGAGGAAGCTTCTAAAAAAATCTCGTTCTGCATTAATCCCACTTCTACTATTTTTTAAGAATTCTGACCCTATTTCTACTGATGACACTGGCCAGCTGCTCAAATCATTCACCAGTTTAAACTTATGAGAAAAAAGGTACCTTTTCAAAAACATCTTGTAGAAGAATGGGATTAGCAAGTGCCTTCCTTGCAGCTGCGGTTTGTTAGGGTGGAGAGATTAAATGATCCTTCCCCTACAGGCTGAATACTTATAAAAATGATGAAAATAAAACATTTCTTTGCCAGGATGCTGATAGTGGACAGTTTCCTATCTCCTTGCACCAGCAACTGAGACTACCTCAGTAGGTACAGAGACTCTTAAAGTGCATCTTTAGATGAAAAAAAACCCTTCACACCTCAAGGAAGGCTGTGCTGCACTGCCTGTACACTACTGCTGGATAACCTCCTGCCCTCACTGCTGATCAGGATCAAGCTAGGTCTGGCAGCTAGTAGGAGGAAAGCCACAGAGTCCCTTGTGTTGTATTATGTGCTAAAGTCATACAGATATGAAGTAACAGCTCTCAAAGTACATGTAACATGAGCAAAGCCACTGCTTTGCTTTTAGAAATAGCTAAAGCTGGAATCTTCCTTTTCCTTTATTCCCATGTACATATTCCAGATAAGCTGACACATGGAATACTACATGTTC
>NW_008660829.1:59012-68404 GCF_000695815.1 Acanthisitta chloris
TTTACATTTAGAAAACTTTCAAGATAGCAGCACAAATATGTAGTAAAAGCTATTTGGTCCTGAGACTGAATAAGCAGAATACACAATAATATTTTTTTCCTTACATGTTTACTTCTAAGAATAAAATCTCTAACCCATATACTCTGTATTTTGGGAGAAGGGAATTTCAATGTTCATTTTTCTCATACCTCACTAGACTTTGATTCAAAGGAAAACTTTCAAGATAGCAGCACAAATATGTAGTAAAAGCTATTTGGTCCTGAGACTGAATAAGCAGAATACACAATAATATTTTTTTCCTTACATGTTTACTTCTAAGAATAAAATCTCTAACCCATATACTCTGTATTTTGGGAGAAGGGAATTTCAATGTTCATTTTTCTCATACCTCACTAGACTTTGATTCAAAGTGTGGAAAAACTGCAAACAATAGAGTTCTGCTAGTTCATATCAAATGAATGAATATGCCTTTTAGCTTATTCCCAAACAGTGCTCCTTCCAGTACCATAGCAGCAAACCCCACAGCTAACTGCCTACCACAATTAACTGGCAATGCTTTTTTAATTCCATGCTTTTGGCTATAACTTAGAACGTAATTTTCTTTTGTGCATATGTGTAGTAAGGGTCATTCACCTGCTCTCAGGCTGTAGGACAGATCAAAACCACCTCCTAAAACAGTACTGCACAGATTTGTCTCCTCACTGCAGCTGTGACACCTTAAGAGGAGTAGTACTGTTAAAATCTAAGAAAAAAGGACCCTCTTGTTGAGGCAGGAATGTGGTGGGGATAATGTTGTAAACTCCAGCAAATATGTTCTCCACTTCCAAGTAGCAAAATCCACACCTATGATAAAGAAAACTACCTGTTAGAAACAAGATCTAAAGTATCTTTCAGACTCCTATGCAGACTTCATTATTACCTGTAGTCACCACTGCTCTTCTTCTGAAAGCCATAGGAACCAGGATCTCCTACTGTTGAGACAGTGATGAGTTCAAAACCAACGCTGTATTGCCTGCAAGTGACAGGACAGACTGACTTACTTCAGCTATTTGGGTCATCAGGATTACCATGAAGGGGGATAGTTATAATAAGCTACACAGTATAACTGGAAGACATCTAAACCTTTTGTCACATTTGTGACAGAAACATTAGGCCAAACTTGTCATGACATGAATGTAGAATTTGGAGGAAGACAGACAATTCAGGTTCTGAACTAGATGATAGGGAAAACGCCTGCTAGAATCCTGTCTCTGCATTTAAGCAGACTTCAAGCAGTTATAAACTTGTGGTGACACACTCCCCTGTCCCATGGCACAGGTTCTGGGGTGTGGTCTGATCACTATCAGAGGGCTCAGTGTCAGTGATCTTGGCAGAATTTCTCATGTTGCAATGTACCTTGGGACACTTTATCTACTACCTCTTAATGCATGTACAAGCACCACTGCCCCTAACATTCAAACTACCCAAATCTGATCTGCAAGTGTTGACAAAGATGTATACAAAAAACTTCTCAATTAATGGAACCATATAAGCCACAGCTCTGTGCTCATCTTCATGAGAAAAGGAGTTTCCTCAAAGGGGGAGGCTGGACAGAAAAGTGCTGCTGTTTTGTAGTGCCCACTGTACAGCTTTGCAAAAGATCAACACTTGACTGCAGGTCAGGAGATGTTGCTATTTAGAAGCACTGTATACTGGTATTTTGAGGTAATCATTAATTTTGCTAAAGGAATTTGACCTGCATAGGTCTGTTTTATAGGACTTCTCCTGGCAGAGCAAATGCACTTTCAGAAACGTCCGAGAGCCTGTAAGGGTTTAGTATCCTGCACATTAGCTGTACTACAAAAGAAAAGTGTGACTGTAATTAGTTTCAAGAGGAAGAAAAAGTCTTTTAGACCACCTTCCTTTCTGTGCAAGGCCTAGCTCTGCTCAGACCCCAAAACTAAAGAGAAAGGAAGGCTCTTGCTTTCCTTGTAGGTCAAGGATTTCCCTCAGTAATAAGAGTGTAGGTTTAAATCACTCTCGGTGTTGAAGACAGAAACCTAAATAGCACTAAATCTGAGCCAACTCCCATACCATGTCTTCTGGATTTTCTGGGAGCTTCCCACCCTCCCATGGAGGATACTGACAAAGCTTTATCTTTAGCATGTAATGCTCTCACTCTGTTGATGCACATTTGTGCCCCACAAACCTGGGTCCTCGTAGTTCAATTAGTAATGGCCCATTCTTGTCTAGCTGGAATTGATAAACGGGGTTATTTTTGTAGGTGTCTCTGAAGTTTCCACATCCTCCAGCACTGTGACCTTTCCACTGTCCATTAACCTGAAAGAAGTCAAAAGTACATCCTGAGGACGTGTATTGCTTATTTATACACACAAACAAGACAGAGGCTCCTCTCACTTTAGAGGTCACTGGCTTTGCTAGCCTCTCCCAATTTTTAAAGTGAAGTGAGAGACTGTGTTAAGCATTCACAAAGTTTCACTGCAATCCTTCACCCACCTCAATCAAAGCCTTACATCCCTTAGCAGCACACTGTACTTTTCCAGCTTACATTAAATAAGTAACAAGTGACTCTGACTATGACAAAGTGCAGCTAACAAAAGATCTATATTCCCATCTATCCCATGTGTACTAGGCTATGCAGGTTATCTTTTTCTCTTTGCTCAGACACTTCTTTGTTGTGCTAAATGGGAAACAGCAGCAATACAGGAAGTACAACACTAATGGTGTTGTAACCTTTGCTTTTCAAAATCGCTGCCTCCAGCCCTGCCTATTCACGTCTATGCACTTGGGGAACCAGCACTGCAGTGACAAGAGAACCATGAGGACAGATTCTGCAAGGTCAAAGACATGCAAGAGGAAAATTGCTGCTCAGACTTTGAGAAACAGGCCATCTGTTTCCAAGTTTCTTCTGCTAGTCATTAAACTGAAAGGTTAGACTTGTAAGGCATACCAGGCATTCACACTAATTTATAGCTGAGATCCATTTCTCCTGTTACTTCCCTCCCCCTTCTATCAAGTCAGCAAGGGGCTACATTCTTCTTTGTGATTTAATTTCTTTACTCAGTGTCCAAAAACTTCAAACACGGTAAGTCTGGAAGCAAGGGAGATTTCTCCCCCACCCTGCTGCTATCCAGGAACCTAAAACTGCTGCCTGCTGTTTTCTTTCCAGCCCTTTTCCACCTCTGCTGCACTTAATTCCAGGAATCATGCCAGGGCTTGGTGAGCTCCAGAGGTGACCACTCCACTTTAGTACAGGACATCTAACAAAACTTGCTGTTATTGGTAAATTGTGAAGTAGTTATCTGCTTGCTTTTACGTGCAATGACTGCTAAGAAAGCACCAAATACACATTAAGCACAGGCAACTAAGGTTTTGTTTTTAATCCTAAGGACAGAGCTGGCCTTGGACAGATAGAACATGCCTTTTTTTTTTATTCTAATACTAGACAGACATCTTCAAATAATTAACAGGAGGTTTCCACATACTTAATTTTCTTTTGAAACATGATACAACATAAAACACATGTCATTCCTCAAACAGGCTGATCATTTTTAATGCATTTTCAACCTCTTGAAGCACTCCCTCAAATTAAGCCCAGTTTTTGAGAGCTGTAAAGGACAATGGTTTCTGGAAGAACCAAGAAAACCATCTTGCTGTTCCCAGGAATCTCTCAATGCACTCACCATTCTCCAGGACACACTAACTTCAAGGGGCTGTTCCAGAAATAACAGCTGGTACGAAACACTGTCTGAACTGCAGAGCCTAACTGCAAGCCAGCACGTCCCCCTGACCACACAAAGTAATGCAAATCCTTGGCTTCAGGCATGAGAGTCCTAGAAAAAGGACTGTTCCACTGTGGCTCAAACTCCCTTGTTTCTCTCTTCCTGAGAAGACTGGACAGAAGACTTCTGCCTACAGTACGATTCCCCAGGGTATGCATGGAAGGTGCAGAGTTAACAGCTGCTGGCTTATCCTTTCTTCAGGATAAAATTGCTAATACATGAAAATATACACAAGTTACTTTATCCTGTGAGCTCTTGGCTATATTTATACTTCAGTTGAAGGTGTAACTGCAGGTCATGTTGACAGCTGAAATATGAACAGCAGCTGGCTCCAAAACTGCCTGGGCTTCTGACTTGATTTCAGCTAGGCTTTTTGCTCTTGCCCCTGTTGCTCTATTCTTGGGGAGCATTTCTACACGAAATGCACCATGGGTGTATTGCCTTGATCCTGTTTGGCAATGGGAGTGCTTATCCCACTGGCTACAGACCTTGGAGGCATCTTTGCAAAATTTAGGAACTGTAAGGCATTGTGATACTGCCATGCTAAATCTGTTTGTCACAGTCTTGCTACTGGTGCCTTTGGTTTGACTTTGCAGATTTTGTCCCATCATGCCAAGAGCTTTTCCAAGAAAATCATGCAATTCTCCCAAGGGGGAATGAGCAACGCTTTTACCGGGTTTTCACTCTGCAGCAATACTGGCACAATCTGATCTCTGTAATGACTTATTAGGGTAGAGGTTGTTGCTCTAAAGGCCAAAGGCTTTGCAGCACGTCTGCAGTGGCACAACAGTAAGGACACACTCTGTGGTGAAGATGGGGCAGTAGTATAAAAACATATTTTAAAGACTTGTACATTTCAAATATGGAAAAGCCAAACCAGAGTTATTACCCAGTGACCCATAAAAGAAAATGTTTCTTTACCCGTTTGGAAATGGTGTAAGGCGTCGGAATCTTGGAAAAGGTGAACTTGCACAAGGAATACACCTGTGTTGAATAGAAGCAGCAGGTCACACATTCATCTTGCACTTTTCATATGAAATCATGACAAATTAAAAAAAGCAGAATTGCCTACACAGTACTTGTTCACTACATGCCCATATTATCCATCAAACTCAAAATCCAGAATAGTGCTGGGACTAACCAGACTTAGTTCTGCTTAATTTTTCTTTTATAAAAGAGCAAAATGCAAACAATCTACATTTTACTTTTTTCAATGACAAAAACAGATATCTAGCATTGATCACCATGTAACTCAGCAATTACAGAAAAACCCAAATATGAAGTCCAAAGACTTAAGAGAAGTCAAACCACTTTAAATCTTAACTGGGATCTAAAATAGGCATATTTTGGATTCATAGAGAGCCAATGATCTGCCTGTACACAGATATATTTTTATTCTAGGAAATAAGAGTATTTTTCAGCTGATTTCACTACTAAACCCACACACACTCTATTATCTTAAGTACGAATGGAGAACATGATCAAAGATTTAACTCGTGGTTCTGCTCCATCATTCATAGCCTCTCCCCCCACAACAGCAATACTGATCCAGAAATACACTTTGAAATCAAATTTTAAAATGAAGGACGTTCTATAGTTTAATTCATTACAAGATCAACAGCACATACCCTGATAGTGTAATGGATAGTGTTCTGTTTCTCATACTGGGACACCACTAAGGTGAAAGTATGTTGCCCCGGAGAGGTCAGCTTTATCTTGGTCAGATAATGAGGACTGTTGATCCGAATACCATCGATATAGGGAGGAGGATCAGCTGAAAAACAAAAGTATGAACAGTTTTCCCTGATCAAAAAATCCTCCAGCTTGGTAAACTTCTATTAAGGTAAGACTGAACAGTCTTGAGTGCTGTCAAAAGAACAGAGTCTCATGATTAACTCAGTAAGAAGGACAGACAATCTTAAGAGTAACTGTTGTTTTCAGAAGAGGTACATCACACATGACTGGACACATTCTGCACTTGAGAGTACAGCTTAAATCCCAAGACCTGCAAGAACATCCATGTCCCATCAAGTGTCACTACTCAAAGAAGACCTCCTGCAATTATGCTGAAATTTCAAGAGAAGGATAAGGAATGTCTGAGCACTCTTTTAAAGCCTCTTTGAGGACTCTGTTCCTTCTCCCCTGGCTGGGCAGTTCCAGAATGCAAGCTGCCAAAATCTTTGGCCACTGGGTAAATGAGAGTTTAAAACATGTTAATTCCTTTACCTAAATCACACACACTTTCTCCGTCTCCAAATTCTTGTGATCACTATACAGATATAGTTGCATCCCAGTACCAATGCACATGTGGTACTTATTATAAACACCCCAAACGTTTGCTTTTACAATTAGACAATGTAATTTGTTACTTGGCCTCTAATTGGTTCTTTCCAGACTTCTTTTAATTTCAGTGAAGCAAGACCAAGCCTAGCCAATTACTTTAATAGGCCCAGGATCAGGTCCTTTTATTTTCTTCCACAAAGCAACATGGGAGAGGGGAAAGGATTAATATAAAACAATGAGCAGCTTAGGAATGGGAAATCTCAGCCTTGCTGCCAAAGGATTAACCTGCTTTGTTCTGATCTAATTTTAACAGATGGTTAAAAATACTACTGCAGCTTGACCAATCTATTTCCATGGAAAAAGGTTTTAAACAAGTTTGAGCTCGTGAGATTAAAAGTGTTTAGAGGCGTCTGGGTAGCGACACAAAACATATGAATCATCCAGTTCTTCCTGCAGGAAGACTGACACTTCTCTTTCAAGCACAAGTGAACAATCCCCTCCACTATACAAATGTGTTTACCTTGCCCACTTAAGGACGTTTTCAGTGCGGCACACATGCCAAATAAGCATTGCTACAACTACTAGCAACAGCAGAAGCAAGTCTTGGGCTGAAGGAGAAGCAAATGCTTTAACAGGATCAGCTCTTGTAGAAACAGATGATTTGGTCAGGTCTCAACAGATGCTTTCCACAGAAAGACAGCTTGGAGTCTAGGGGGAATTGGTCAGCAGAGTTCACTGAACAAGACCAGATGTGAACAATGCAATGCTTCCCAGCCATTGCAATCGAAAAAGTTCCACAAATTCCACTCTTGGGTGCAAAGAGCTTTAAAAGCTGTTGCATGAGCAGCTACCTGAATACAACCCTGGTTCTAAAGAGGTTCCCTATTTGTAAAAGCAACAGGCCAAATCCTATTTGTTTTAGGATGCACCTTCACTGAATTATTCCAGGAATATTTTTAGAGATCTCTAACTTAATGTAAGGAATAAATAAAAATATGATCCTAGTAGCTCTACCTTAAAGTTTCAGTGTATCCACTCAACCTGGGTATTACTTTCCTGTGTCTCAGCCTGTGCCTCAGATCTGCTGTCTTGAAATAAAGCATACATGGCTTTTCTCACAGCTACAACAAAGCTCCAAAAGCCAAGCCCCTTCTTCTCAAGGTGAATAGAATCTGACAAATAATGACCAAGAGTGATATTTTGACAAAACATTTCTTAAACATTCCATACTTGATACTTGGAAAAATGTCGAGGTGTTCACCTGTATCTCACGAACTTGGTTATGTACTTTACTAAGCCAAATTCATAGAACAATTAACCTTGATTATTTTCATTTAGTGGAAGTTGCAGACCTTTAAATAATTTCACAAATATAGGAAATAATTATGCTATAAGAGAAACAGAAGCACAGCATCTGTTCCCTCTAAGCATTAATTACTGCCACTGCAAAATAAACAAAGAAAATGCTGCAGCAACATAAGTGTCAGCAGGACTGTGCAGACCTTTTGGTACTTCCATCGTGTACAGCTTGTCTTACTCCTTCAGTGTAGACTGTTTAAGGTGATCAGAGATAAACAACTATTTCAGAAGCATCTAGTTTGAAAGCAAAAATATGCCTTTCCTCTCCACAAAGTTCTCTGTAATTCCTCATTTATATATAACAATCTACTCAGTAATTAAGGTACACTAACCTGGGTAGTAAACTTTTTTGCCATCAGTCTTGTACACAACCATTGTAATGAATTCCCGATTGTGTGCAAAGTCATCCTATAAAAACAAACCAGCAAACACAAATCAAGCAAAGCTGTACACTTCTGTGAAACATAAGTAATACTTAATCAGAGTCTAGTACACATTTTACCATCCCTTGTAATCACCACAGGATATGATCTGATTTTGTATTTATTGAGATACCCAATACAATTTTTTATCAAATGACTGGATAAACTGCCACTAATTCAACTTATTCAGGCTCCAGGATTCAAAGCTACTTAAGAACCTTTACGGAGGAACAGAATCACTTGGCTCCAGTTTTACTCTGGGTCTATTCTAGCTGTAGGCACACACACCTGCTGAGTTAAAAATTTATACATATACACCGGCACACAGCCCTGAACATGAAAACATAGGTAGTAATATACTAGTAACAGAAAGCTATAGAGTAAGATTTATGGAGCCTGTAGCAGAACTGGTAACACAGAATGAGCACTTGGCACCTTGTCAGTGATGTGCCTGCTGAGCAGGACCCAGACAGCAGCACCACCCTGTGGACACTGCACCTCCAGCTTGTACTGAGGATTGTTGGCCAGGCTGTAGGCATCCTTCACCGGGCCCTGCTTGGCATCCCAGGTACTAGGAGTGAGACAGATACGTTATCAGACAAGGAAGTAATGAATTCATGCTTTGAAACTAACTCCTGCACATGCATAGAGTATACCTCTATCAATAACAAACTTACTAAAGCCTGCTTTTCTACTGGAATCTCTGACGATGGTCACATATGCATTCACATCAGAAGCACTGCGTTAGAACACTGTTTTACAAATTACTTTGCTGCAATACAAGTGTGACCATAAAAAATGTTAATGACAAACAGCCTGGCTGTTCAATATGGTGACTGCAACCACACAAAGCACAGAAAAAGCTGAACCATTCAAGTAGTCTGGGCTATACAATTATAGTCGTGATTGCATACACCAATATTACATGAAAAACACCTATACTTCTGTAACTGCAGAAATCCATCTATAAGCTCTGGTTAGTTTCAAAGGCTTGCCAAATTTTTTCCTACTATTTTTTTCTATTGAAGTAATTTTTATTTTAAAATGTGATCTGTTACATGTTTGGAAGGATAAAGATCTTTGAGGTACCCTATTGCAGAATCTGCCTGCTGCCTCAGGAACTATCTAGACAAGGAAAATACAGGGAAAAAAAGAAAGTGCCGATCATAGAATCATAAAATCATAAAGGTTAGAAAAGACCTCTAAGATCATAGAGTCGACCCTTTGACCAATCACCACCTTGTCAATTAGACCATAGCACTAACTGCCATGTCCAGTTATTCCCCAAACACTTCCAGGGATGGTAACTCCATCACCTTCCTGCGCAGACCGTTCCAATGCCTGATGACCCTTTAAAAAATGACTGAATGCAAAGTGTGGCACACTGGAAACAGAAGTGCACACAGCTACTCCTAATTCCCATTGACCCTCCAATACTCTTAAAACTGAACATCATGTGTGGAAGGCTGCATTAACTAAGCATGAAATTACCATCATCATTACTCTGCTTTTCATGGCAACTGCCCCTGTGCTAGGCATTTCCCTA
>NW_008660829.1:68448-77769 GCF_000695815.1 Acanthisitta chloris
GACTAGCAGATGAGCTTTGACATTAGTATAGACATTACCTCACTTTGCTACATGACCACAGTGTATTTTAGAAATAACTAGAACACAAAGATGGAAGGAGCCTTTACAGATAAGCTCAGCAGTAGTGCTGTAGGTGAAGGAGCTTCTGCAGAGCTAACACATGCAGAAACAGTGTGGAAGCAGTGGCAAATTACAGTATCAGGGAGTGGAAAAATAGAGAAATCTTTAAATTCCAAACCTGAGACACAGGTACACTCACTTGTCCCCCAACTGGGAAACAAAAACCCCAAATGTGACAGATACTTGATAAGAGACAGGTATGATGTTCAAAAAAAAAAAACAGCAGGCAAGGGAAATTATTTATGATAACTACAACTGGTGAAAAATGGAATCGGTTAAACTCCCCTGACTTCAGTGACACACCCTGTAAAGACAGCATATGCTGCACAGCTGACTTGCAACTGGCCAGAAAAATCACTTCCAAACAGAAATGAGTCACTCCAGCACTGTCTGGTCACTGCTTAGAGAAATACTGCACAAAAATCTGATTTTTATTCTGGTAAGAGATGTGGGACTGAGGTCAGAATCTGGTTACACAACTTCAGGTCCCCAGCAACATCACAAAGGTCACTAGAGCTTCAACCACATTACAGAAGTAGACAAAAACAAAGCCTGAGCTGAAAATTTACAAGCGTAAAGTCAGGTTCAAAAGAGCACGGTTAGCATTCAACCTCCTAGCTGTAACTAGGAAGAATGGAAGGAAGGAAACACTACATCAGAACATTGAGATTGTGACACAAAAATTATATCTTTTGGACCAACCTGTGAATACATGTAGACTCTTTAAAGAGACTTGGGTTCCAACTCAAATAAATAACATCATAATACTGGCACAGGTCCTCCCAGGAAATCCAGAAAATGCCTAAAAAGAAAATGCTGTTATTGTTTTCTTACTAGACACCTAGATTTTACTTGTTTTTCAAATGCCTCTTTCCAGACAAATGATACAACTTATATAAACAAACACTTCTGCAAAATGTAACAGTAACATCTGCATTGCCCAAATTTCTAAACTCCCAAAACAAACAAGTTAAAGCAAGAAAAACCAAGTTAGTCTCTGCCTATTATGAAGGACTTTCTGGAGATGTCAGAATGCTTTTCATTCTCAAGCACTAAGCAAATGCATGAGAGCATCTGCTGTATTGAAAGAACCATCATTAGGTGATCCTGAGCTGCCTTGCCCTTTCCCAGTTTTCTAAAAACAAAAAAATAAAATACATACTCAAACAGGTTCCTGCTCTTCAACAACCTACTTCAGTAGTCATCCAGCACAACCAAGCTTTTGATCAATGTGTATGTGTGAATGTATTTCTAAGATACTTCATCCAATACCTATGGCACTTTCTTTAGTGCCCTGAATTTGCTTCAACTTTACAACATTCTCATTAATTTACTCTAAATCTCCACAGCTCTCTTAATTGAAACTCCAGCCAACAACAATGCTTGCAAGCCAACATTCCTAATGGAATGAACTCTCAAAAAGGAAACAACCTTAGAATTCAAGTCTCTTCAGATTCTGCAGATCTTGCGGCACCACACAAAACAAAGCATCAATCACAATAGCTATACATTTAAACAAGGCCAGAGTGTAAACTCAATTAAAATTGCATTAGTAATTTTAACTATTAGATGTTATAGATACAAATTATTCACCAACTTACTCAGTAAATAAATAATGAGTTAATAATCTCTTATCCCTGTCACAAAGGCAGGGCTCCTATCCTCATATTTAAATCAAAATTCTTAGGCATTTGCATGAGGCCTATCAGTAAATGCTATAATTTAATAGATTTGGATGCATAAACAGAGGGGCACTGAACAAAAGGATTCTTTCACAGACATATGCAGACAGCAACTAGGATACAGTGAAAAGCAGAAATCTCTTTCTGAAAATAAAACACAGCTGCTGCAGGATTTCTAAACTGTTAGCAACCTGCCCTTCCACCAGCAAACCCACACTGCCTTTCCAGATGCTGTATCTGCTGCTCCCTAGTTGAGATGGGACAACACTGGGCATCATTCCAAGTGGTTTCTCTGAACGGTGACGCAGTAGCACCACTATCTCAAAGAGGGATCTCAATCTAATCTCTCAACCTGAGATACAGTGTATGTAAAGATTTGTTTATAGATAATGCAAGGTTAAAAAAAAACACATTTACCTCCAGTACAGGCTACACTGATTTAAATACTGATTACAAGCATGTTGATACATATTTGCAAACGTTGGAGGGGGAAAAAAAAAACCACAAAAAGTCCATTCACATATTAAAAAACAACCTTACACAGCTTATTGTCAGAATGTTTTCTTTGCCCTGAACTCCCACACACCCAGATACTGAGATAGAACCCTTAAGCAAGGAGGCAATTTCTTGTCAATGAATTTGAGATACATTAAACAGTCCAAATTAGTTAAACCCCAGACAAACCTGAAGTGACAGGTTTACATACACAAATATTTCCTATACTTTTGGACTATTTAGTTTCTAGTATTTGTTTTACACTCCTTGTGCTTAAGCATTTTTCCCCATCTTCCTGCAGGGATACATGACAAAGATCTATACAACCTGAAGAGCGAGCAACTTTTTAAACCTTATTACCATTGTCTATTTTCTGAGCTGTTCTGGGATCAAAGTTCAAGTATTTTTGTAAATCTGGTGTCCAGTTTCTTGTATCATTTTCACTGTATCGTCCCTTCCAACGTAAGTGGCTCCAGGGATTTTTCAACTGAAGAAATCGAAGTCCCTACAGAAATAAAAAATAAAATTGCCAATTCATCTTGTCAAGATAATTTTTAGATATTCAAAGTAATTTTTACATGGACCAGTAGCTCAAGAAAACACTGCATCATTAAGTTTTCTGAACTTTCCCAATGGAGTCCAAGAGAAAATAAACTACATTAGCCATTAGAGCAAAGAATCAGTAACTACCCTTCTAGGGTAAACCTAGAAACCCATTGTAGGTTTCAAACAGGCACCTGAAACCAGTTTTACTTGATACCTTATATTCTCTTATATCCAGGACTGCGTATGCATGGGTTGGAACTAAACCCCATTTTTCTCCTTCCTCTTCAGACATCACTCCTGTTGCTGTAGTGATAAGGACATCTCCCTTGTGAAATCTGTTCAAAAAAGAAGCAAAAAATAGCTTAATTAACATCCTGCAAGTTGCAAACTAACCTTTGCCAGACACTGTAATAGTACGTTTTTACACTGTCCACTGACATGACCCTGCATTATAAAAACAGGACAATTTACAGGGTCAGGAGTTTTTGTCAGCAGAAATCACTCCTGAAAAAGCTTGAGAAAAGTCTGAAAGAAAACCAGTTGCACTAAGTATAGACTTTAAATAAAAAAATTACTATTTTAATATAATTTCCTACTTTTAAAAATAAAGTTCAGCATTTATCAACCTGAAGCTCAATCTGTGTCACTTTTTAAATACACTCTTCACAGACCTTCAGCAGAGCACAAATGTGGTTTCATCGACACTTATCACTGCATATAGCACATTAACAACTCTGTCACACCCCCAGCATTCTGAAGGAACTTCCCAAAACCTGCAGAATGAGAAGTTCATGCTTCTGTACTTTTGCAGGTGTTTACAATAACTTTTCATGTTCTGAACAGCAATTGTTACCTTTGCAACAATTATTGCTGTGAAAATGCACTAGCATGTTTCCCAGTCCATGCTAAAGTCCATGTACATACTCAGCATCCCTAGCCAATTTACAGGGTCACTGGACTATGGATCAATACATTTTCAGTCTAGCACAGGTGAACAGCAGTGATGCTGTAATGGCTAGATCCCATCCTAACTGCAGTCACACCTTCAAATTACAATGCTGGAACATCTGAAAGCTGATTGGAGTTGTCTGAGAGCTCCTAACCAAAACTAAAAGCACTGTAGAAAGAGTCATGCTCTTTTATTATGAATGCAGATGTTTCAGTCAATGGAATAACCCTGTTCTACTGCACTGAAGTCCATAAGGAACGGGTTGCAAAAAACCATTGTGAAAGAAATCAAAGTACTTGCTAGCTGACACTTTATACATTACAGCTATACACCATACGAATAATACAATCATTTAGTTTGGACCTTTAAGGTCATCAGGTCCATCTGTTATAGTAGGCCTGGAGATCAGTATTGCAGTTTTGATAGACTCACTGCTCCTTCAGGTGATTTACTGATGGGGCATAATCTTGTGATATGATTAGAAATCCTGTATTATTTCTGCCTGTTGAGGACAGCAGATCAATGCTAAGTTCTGGCTAACTGTGTGGGAACACAGAACACATTTCCTTCTACTTTTTAAATACTTTTAACTTGCACACTAGTTCCAAACTGATCTTCTCTGACTCTATATGTGATTTTCTTCATCAAGAAAAGGGCTACTATCTTTTTTCTTCACATGTAAAGAAGAATCCCTTCAAACAAAATGCCCCAACATTTTACTCTTCTGTTCTATCAAAGCCACCAATCCCTCAATTTGTCTTCTTCCATGAGAAGCTTCATAAAGCAGAATCTGTAGCAGTACCAAAATGCTACTGAAGGATCTGTGGTGACTGTACTGTTTGTACAGTGGTAACACAGCTACTACACAGCAAGCATTTTAATTACTTAGGAAAGAACAAACCTCTGATAAAGCATTCTGAAAGTACTATCTTTATTGAAAGCTTGATTGTCAGAGTGCATAGCAATTCTTTCAGGTATCCAACCAGTCAGTGCGTGGAGATCAATATTCTGAAATTCAAGTATATAAAAAAAATCAGAACAGATAATCCATCTATAAGCACATAAGGTCTGTATACAACTTATAAAAATGCCTGGAAAGAAATCAAGTATACACAAGTTACAATACAGCTCTATGCACAAAAGGCTCAAGATTAACAAACAAAAACGTCTTTGATTAGATAAGGACATTTCCAAATAGCTTCAGAAAAAAAAAAAAAGGAAGCTGAAAAATGAACTGATGAAATAAAGTGGAATTTCAGAGCAACAGAAGCCTAAGGGAGTCATCAGTCATGCTCCATTGTACAAGGTGTTCTATCTATTTAATTGATTCACAGACTTAAAGCAGTCTCAGAAGGACTATTTTGAACCTTGCTATTTTATATGCATTTTAAATAATTTAAGTTTTACTTCTAAGGCTCAGGGATAAGGTTTTGGGGGTTTTTTGGGGCTTTTTGTTGTTTTCTTTTTTAATGCTGACACTGAGGTGTATTTCCATAAAAAGACACTTTAATCTCACATCTCCTTGAAATATTGCTTATTCCCTTTTCTTCTGCTTGGTACTCATCAAAGCAAAAGCAGAGACTGCAAATGCTTGAAGTGTCAACAACCAGCATTGGTGGCTGGAAACTCGAGGAAATACAAGACAGCCAGTAAGTCACCCTGATTACACAAGGAAGCTAGGATACATTGGAAAGCAGACAGGCAGGAAGGGTGGAGATTAAATGTCCCAAGTCAAGCTGGTTTTCCAGAAAGCAAGCTAGAGGATGACAATAGGAATAAAACCACAGCTATTCTCACCAGCTCCTGTCCTTCAAAACAAAGCAGCCCAACAACCACATTGTTTCCATAATAATTTTTCAAAAGGTGACTGATTATCTACTGTACCCACCAAGAATGTGATTAGCAAGGCACCAACTGGAATCCAAACAGCACCATGAGAAAAGAAAATATACTATGAAATTTTTAAAGAATTTTAAATTAAAATCAGAAAGGCTTCCTATGTAATAAAGAAAGATTATGTGGGCTACTCATTTCAGTAAACAGCCCCTCTTTAAAAGAGCAATTTGCATGTCAGTTTAGCTGCAGTACAGTGACTGTTTAGTAACCACATTATAAGATCCCAATACATACTAATGTGAGTGGAACAATCTGATAAACAAACTTGCACAGATCAAAGTACCTGCTCCCTCTACATACACATACTGAATGACTAGCCTGTTCCTTTCCTAGCTGACTCCACCACCTAATGAGGGAGAACTGCCCTATTTGTTGAATGAGAATTTGAACCAGAATCAGCAGTATTGATACAAGCAAAGAAAATTTATGACTTCACCCACTTTCATCTAGAATCTGTATAAACAGATATATTTCCTACCTATAAGTATCAACCCTTAAGTCTGAGAGCAAAGATTAACTCTGACCATCAAGATGTCTTTTTGCTCATTCTATTTTGATGGAATAATTTCATTAAGCACAGCTAAACATATTTGTGAAAGACAGAAACAGAAAAAATAAAAGGAAGTATCAAACACAGTATTTGTGTCTCCAAGCAGTTCACCTCGATTTCACTACAATGAAAATTATTTGGACCAATATTATGTAAGTGGAATTTTTTCCTCTTAGAAATAATCTTGTACTTACAGAATTTGATCCAGGAAAATCATATCCTCCCATGACCTTCATGTAAGCTTTTTCTATTAGTGATACCCATAATTCATTCTTATTGTTAGAATAAGAGCAGAGAAGTTCCCCACTGTGATCAACAGGTAACTGGTCATCTATGATTACCTGTGTGAAATGAATGAAAAATCATCATAAAGCTAATAAAGTATTTTGAAAGTATTTAGAAAATAAATCAAACCCCTCATTAATATACAGCTTTTCAGACACAGCCAGACCTGACCACCATTCTCACAGACACCTCTATGAATCCTGCAGTGGTTTGCCCAAGTGAACCAGGAATTCTACTGCCAGCTGTTGCTTGCAGTGGTCTACTGGGTGACCAGTGACCATCTCCTTCGCTCTCCCCTATGGAAAATGGGGGTGGTGACAGTATGCTCTTGGAAAGTGTCTAATGTCTATTGCAAAAGGTACCTGCAGAGAGGTTCAGGGTAATTACAAGCACATAAGAGTAAGAGTAAAGAAAAGCCTAACAATACACCTCATCTAATCAGGGAACAACATGGGCTGTGCTTCATAGCTAGCAGAAAAATAAACATTTATTCATCTGTAAGACAAAAACCTGTGTGCCACATCACTTTCATAGTTTCCAGTTCCAGATTTAAGTTCCTTCTCTCTGAAGAGGAAAAACAAAGCAGCAGCTGTGACAGTATTAACATTTCTTCTTTAAATTAGGTAGAATATATTCAGTATTATTACTGATTATCACTGCATATTTGTAGTGGTCTGAAACAGTTCCCCTGAACAGATGTTTCAGTTTCCTGTTGGCATTAGGTCTGTTACAGATAGGATTTGACCAGAAAAAGTGCTGTGTTGGTAGTCTCTTTCTCTGCAGAAATGAGTAATCCTTTTCACAGAAGAACAAATGGCCATTCATCCTAACAAAAGGCAGCCATTAGGAGGTATTTTGGAGAGAATATTAAGTACAAGGCAAACACACAAATGATACTTCCCTGAAAAATTCAGATTCCAGAATTTTACAGCCCAAGGACTTCCTGACCCAGAGGTTATATCTTAGCAATTAAAGAGTCTTTGAGGAATCTCCCCTTAGTCCCCAACTCCATGAATATGAACACTTAACTTCTGAACTCCCACAAGCATTCATCAGACACTATGATCTGCTATAATCAGTGCTACAGTTAAGTATTAAATGAAAAAATACGTTATTTTATGTCCTTATTTATTGCACTGAAAAGAGAATGAAGTTGCTTGTAAGTTTATGAAGGTCTGTGTTGAGGCATCTCCTTTCCTTACTAAAAAATCTGTAGTCAGTCAAGCTATTTCCTCTGCTCATTCCATATTTCTACTCTTCCTGGATGTCCCCCTCTGTACTTTTTAATTCTGTAACTTCCTTTCTGTGATGAAGTGGAAAAGTGCACACCCAGTTCATAAATATGGAATACATAGTTTTGTTCCTGTTTGGTTTTCATTTTAGTTGTGAAGTATGCAACCAAATGTAAGTACCATCTCTACAGATGCTCCTAACAATAGCCCTACTTTAAATTATTTGCTTTTATTACTTAAAATAATTATGAATCTCAAAAGGTTTAACAATTAAAAGCTACTTTCCAAAAAAACACTGCCCAAAGTTTTTGCTATACAACCACTTCACAGTGAAGCAGACCAGGCCTTTACAATACATGACAAACAGTAACCATTTACCTTTCTAGGTACACCATTGATATGAAGCTTCACCATGTATTTACCACAGGGATTATATTCTGGCTCTCCTTTCTTATTCTGAGGGTAAATTATACTGTTAACAGAAAAAAAAAGAAAAAAAAAAAAAAGAGGAAACTGTGACTCAAATGACTCAGCTGTACATACACTGGTAACAATAACAGTAGGATTATCACTGTTTCTGTAAATTACACTGAATATCAATATGGAATTTTTAATGAAAGAGCAACTTAGGTTTAGTAAAAATAATCATGTTTAAATAGGTTTTATTTTGCAGGCCTTGCTCTTCCTGCAGCTTTCTGCTTAATACAGTAATAAAAAAAGAACATAAGTAACCTAATTGTTTCTCTAAGAGAAGCAAGGCAAACAAATTTATCTTACTATTAAACAAACAGTATTTACATATCTGCAGTATAAATTCATTATTTGCCTGAATTACAAGTTAAACACTTGAAGGAGAAGGCAGTGCAGAACTTGCAGCTCTTGAAAAGAACACGAGTTCAGTTCTAACTAGGATAGGTTAAAACAAAACAATCCAGGAACAACATACACACACTGGTCTGGCAAAGGGCTCCCAGTAAAGTCTGTGAAACCTGTGCCAAATGTATCATGGCATGCCAGGCAAGTGGAACTGAGACAGTGTTCTTAACATTAACTCCACAATGAGCTGCAAGATGGACCACCTGCTGCACAGCACTTGGCATAACAAAGTAGGAAAATGAAACTATAAAGCATTACAAGCAAAATTTCTATCATAAAAAACCTAAATAAAGAACCCTTCCAAACTACTCACTGCTCCTCAAAGCAATTCTGAAGTCAGACTGCAGTGTCTGTATACATATCTATATATAGTTGGATCCCCTCTTAGAAGTGCTGACACCACATGAGTCCCAGGGAGATGAAGGTCAAACAAATGCTAGTTTTTACTGTGTACAGCTCTCACAGAACTTACTGCAAAAGCATGGCAGTAGTAAGTCTGAAAAGATCTTAGAAAGCAACAGCTACTTACCTTGTGATCAGTTTTTTGTTGTACCTTCTTTCATATGCTGCACTGATAGCTAGTGATGCCACGAAGGAACAATCTGACACTATTGTCTATAAATAAAAGAAAACCAGTGAGGACATTTACTAATCACTCAGATATTGAAGGCTGAATGCAGTGTGTGTAGG